>NW_018403589.1:204793-339324 GCF_002113885.1 Mizuhopecten yessoensis | reverse complement strand
GGGAGCTGTATAGAGGATATAGGAGAGTTGTATAGGAAGTGTAGGACGGTGTGTAGAGGATATAGGAGAGTTGTATAGGAAGTGTAGGGAGCTGTATAGAGGATATAGGAGAGTTGTATAGGAAGTGTAGGGACACTGTGTAGAGGNAGGATATAGGAGAGTTGTATAGGAAGTGTAGGGACGCTGTGTAGAGGGTATAGGAGAGTTGTATAGGAAGTGTTGGGACGCTGTGTAGAGGGTATAGGAGAGTTGTGCCTAAACTCTTGAAAATATCATCCCTTCTTTCCTATCTGCACTGGTTACATGTCTCAGTTGATTCAGTGTTCAGGAGCTTACACCGTTATCATAATTTCCGTAATAGATGTCGACCGCTGACGGACAGACTTATAACACAGCGTTTCTAGAGTTGTGAGTAGATGAAGGATATGGACAAGTGTTGTAGTCGCCATAATGATCTCATTGGAAAAGTCTTTGTGTGATTTTAATATCAATGTTTTTAATATGCTTATAAGTGTGCTTTCTTTTTCGCTGTAAATATTTCGGACCTCACTATGATGACGGGACATTATTTGTATTTGACCTCAACTTACATGGCTGATTTCGCTGATTGAAAAGAAGACGCTTACTCTCGTTTTCATCTTTTGTTTTCTAAAATAAATCGATCCCTTGTTCATATGTGATGGTTGTGTTGAAACTAGTATTCTTCATTATATAAAATAACAGACTACATCGAAAACAAAACATGTTCCAAAAAAGTGATGATTTTTTTTTTTAACAAATAAAATCTAAGGCAAAGCATTACTAATGAATTTATTAGTCATTTAGAATGATCCGTTGGGGGTTTCCATATCTGAAGAAGCAAATACGGGCGTGCCCACACAAACCATGTTAACAGTACAGTCCGGATTTTGTGTCTCCGTACAGGTCACGTCGGGAGAGTCCATTAGTGGTAGGCGTGGGTAATTGTCATCGTTATACCCTATTCTGTAACAGATTGATATCTTTTATATTACACGTTGTCACCATACAAAACAGTATAATATTTATCATAACTGACCAATAACCACATAACACTGTATGTTTATCTTACCTAATAGGTGACTACACAAAACACTGTATCTGTTATACTATAGGATATCACCATAAAAAACAGTATATTTATTATAACTGACCGATAACCTCATAACACAGTATGTTTATCTTACCTAATAGGTAACTACACAAAACACTATATCTGTTATATACTATATGATGTCACCATACAAAACAGTATAATATTGATTATAACTGACCAATAACCACATAACACATGACATATACAAATGTAATAGGTAACTACATAAAACATTATATCTGTTACAGGTTTATTACATTAACTAGGATGTAGGGTTTCGATACTAGTGCTTTAACTCATGCATTAATCATATAATCACTTCAAGGTAATTGAGAGACTCCTTTCCGAGACATGAAACAATTTGTATGTAGTGAGGATTGTATAGGTTATAACAGCAGGAGAAAAGCCAGATCTAGAGAGACGGATCTCAGAGGTGTTGTGCCGTCCAATGCAGTCCTCCCTATTCCATCATTATAAATCTATAAATTATTGATAAGTGTTTATTGGCTTGACAAAATCCACGTGACATGTTCCTAGACAGTTCGTACAACTGCTCTTTCTGGTGACTACAGTTTTCTACATACATGTATACCTTCGGGAATCACAATTATTTTGATAAACTCATAACTTTTGTTGGAATTTAAGGTCATTGGAGTGTATTGATAAACGGAAACAGGAAGTACATCCCTAGTTGAAAATCCAATGTAGGGAGACAGTATCACAATTTCCGCAAATTCTAATGTTTAATATTAAACTGATGAATATTGTATGTTTATTATTGACAGAACAGTGTGTTCTCTCAATATTAAAGTATTTCAAAGCAATCAAGGTATTGATTCAGGTTTTTACTATGTGTATATGGTTTTATTATAAAATGTCAATTTTATATCGTGTATAGAGATTTAATTTAACACAATTTCAGCATTTATTAAATTGATATACATTAATGCAATACTAATATATGTCAGTATCATTTTTATTGACATTATTTTGTAAATATATTGTGTATTTCATTTTCTTTTCAAAATTCACTACTTTTTACATAAATTTTCATTTAAAATCCTTAAAATTCTGACAACCTATATTTTTTTTGTGGCAGAAAATTTTCTTTACTTTAAAGCAATATAACTACAAAATTTGAAGAAATTCTACTGAGAAATGGGGACACAATCCTATTACCTTAAGATGTGTACCACAGATCAATAAACAAATCTTACCCGCACTTCCGGATCACATTGGTCCTAACGCACGTGTACGACATACACTCTGGGTGTAGGCTCGTGACCACTTGTCCTACTTGAAGTGTCGTATCATTGAATGCGCATCCTGCATCGGTGGTGCCTGTTATATTATATAGTTAAATCACATTGCAATATAAACACATGATTTATTATATTTTATAAGGTGTCTGAAGTAAAATAATAATTTAGTAGTCATAAACGAATTCCTACCAAGTCCTATTGTAATACTAGTAGTATTTCTGTGTGAGGTTGATCACCTTTCATTATATAAACTTAAGAGTTATCTATCATTCATTTAACTAAGAATGGATAAACTCTATTCACAAAATGCCGCCTTATCTCAAAGATTACCCATGAAACCATGGACTTCCGGTTTGAAAGCGTTTAATCAGAATGAGGATGAAATATAAAAGGCGTCGACAAAAATATATGCAAGCGACAGCAAGGATAAAAACCAAGATAATACTGAAGTTTTGAAACATAATTCGATTAAATTCAATTCCAAATCGATAAACTAGGGCCACATAAGAACAAAGGATAGATCTATTTGAGAAAGTAAAAGGAGACGACGAGTCGTTCATGACGGGTAAGTGTCTTCTGTTTCATCGTCGACATCAGCCATGTAAATTTAGGTCAAATACAAATGATGTCCCTTCATCACAGAGAGATCTGGGGTAGTGACATCGAAAACCAAGACATTCAAAGCATAAAAAACATCGCACTTAATGTCACAAAAAGAATAAGCACATATTCAAATCAGTTCGTGATGGCGACCCAAATTAACATTTAGAGTCCATCACTATGCATTGGTGGAAACCCTGAGTTGGTAGCTTGTCTGTCAGCATACGATATATATTAAGACAATCATAATATTGAGAGGAAGCCCTTGAATGCCGAATCAACTGCAACATGTAAACACTGTAGGTTGGGGATGCAGGGATGTTGCTACCAAGAAAGTGAAAGTTCACGATAGGAAAATAAAATATCGTGCCGTTTATGTTGCAGCTTAGCAGAACACCGTATCTGTATATCCTATTGTAACGAAGCGACTTATATCGCCGTTTGCATTTCGCAGAAAAAACCCCGCTGATAATGAAAAAACCCGATTGGGTCCCTTCAGTTTAGTATGAGGTATAACAGTGTTGAGGGCAGAAAAGATTTATAAACATCAGATAAAAGAACCGTTTTGGTGGACAGGATATTCCAGATTAATCGAAATATCATCGGAGTTCTACATAAACCACATTCTATCACAATTATTCCTCTTCTGGAATATACAGTGTCACAAAACGATTGTAACCACATACAACACAGTTAACATACAATCACGAAAAAAGGGGGATACAAAGTGTTAGCAAAAACCAGGGCAAAATAGGAACAAAGGAAAGATGTTTTCATGGCGACCCTGATACACTCACAACCATGAAATAGTCCATAGCGGCAACAAACACCCACAAAATATACCGAGGCATCAACACACAACCACGAAATAGTTCATAGCGGCAACAAACACCCACAAAATATAACGAGGTGTCAACACTTAATCACGAATTAGTTCATAGCGGCAACAAACACCCACAAACTATACCGAGGCGTCAACACACAACCACGAAATAGTTCATACCGGCAACAATCCCTCACAAAATTTACCGAGGTGTCAAAACACAACCATGAAATAGTCCATAGCGGCAACAAACACCCACAAAATATACCATAGATTCAACCCACGAAGACAAATTGTATATCAAAGAATTAAAAAAACAACACATAATGTACAGCAAAACGTAAGCATACATTTTTTTACTATTGAAAACGTATTATACCATATAGGTTTACACTTGAGGACAACAATAATACCATAGGATCTCCTAGGAAAAACGTAAAGATAGCATGACGTCAACACGCCACAGCGTTACGTACAAACATTAAATATACTAAAGCGTCAACATCACAAAACAAAAGATATAATTGTGTCGTGCCTATAATTAATCACAATATCAACACTCGACGGCAAGATGCCAATAACATCAACAGGAGAGTTCAACATTAATTCAAAGTCGCAGAAGACTTACTGAGACAGAGATCATAAATCCCAACAAAAAGCCGGATACGTATCAAGATGTTTCGCGAAAGAAATCGATTCCTGCACCACATGTTTGTCAATATGCAAATGTAAGCTTTATCTTGCAAGAATTATGGAACATGTTTATCAGCTAATATTTCAATTCCTACTCAAATTTGACTCAGTGCAACTACCAAATGTAACCTGTTTCATTTGCCGATGAATTTGACCAGATTAACATTGCCTGTGCGTATGATTTTGCGAAAGGAGATAACTATATAACTATTGACATGTTAAACCAGGAAGATACCACTTGATGCGATTTTACATTTTTATTGAAGCTACACAAGAACTTATTCAAACAATCAGCAAAATAGTATCAGCTCACGGTTGCTAGCTGTAGTGACAAGACATGTAGTGCCCTGGAAATTCTCCCTCCAGCTACGCATTCTGTCTCTCGTGTCAGTGTCAACCCTCGGTACAAATCGAAAACAATGTGGTTCAAACATGCATGTGGTCCCGTCATATATGAAATGCAGTCGGACAGCAAACTACCATATCAAATTCGTCCCTTTAAGCCACGTCCGGTTTTCTGTCTAATTCGACATTCAATTACTGCAACTTCACAATCCAGAAGATATAGAACCTTGAAATTAAGCGGCTCTCCACTTCGAGCTAGTAAAAAGATGGCTGTCGTAGACTCGCAGCTGAGACTGCGCATCGCGTCTAGACATTATTCTTCCGCGATGACGCGTCAGACAATTTGATATCTTATGAATTCATCAACAAAATTAATGTGACATTAAAAATAAGGTCTTGTGTTTTGTTTCTACATAATTTGGCTGAATTGAACTATCAGCGTACTCCATTATGTTGTATGATGGTCCTTCAATGACGGACTATATTTTTTTTACATTACGTTAATACGTAGAAAAACGATCAAAATGGACTTTCACAAGTTCCAATTATTGAAAGAAAAAAAACCGTTGGTTGAAATATAAGGTTTGAGTCTTGCTTTGGTCGATTTTATGGGGTGATGAATTGAGTTTGTCTTGAAATAAATTCAGGATGAACTGCTTCGCAGTTAATTATATTTGTTTCAAGACCAACTCAATTCATCACCCCATGAAATCGACCAAAGCAAGATTCCATCCTTAGATAAAAACCATGCTTACATTCACACGCTAATGCTTTGTTATCGTATCCATTCATTTACACGACTTAATAGTAATAACAAACTGATTCATCATAAGTATAAAAAGCAAGAGGACGAAGGGGAAATAACTCAGTACGAACAGTGTAAGTTTTGTATGACTTCGAAAAGAAGATGTGAGGTTTGTGTACCACATCGTCAATATACAAATCTGGATAATCAATACCACAACATTTCAACACAACGACAGGATCCGACCTTAACGTCCATACAAAGAGTGCCATGTCAACACACAAGATCAAATCAATCCTGGAATTCCATACAAAGTATACAACGTTGTCATTATATTAAGACCAGATCCAAACTCAAATTACATACGCAATACTACCACATTGTTAATACATCTGACTTAAAATAGAACGGTACAAGAGGATCTAAGGAGAAAACAAATCAACAAAAAAAGACCACTTTGAAAACGCACATAATCATCACAACGACACAGTATAGCGCTTTATAAAACAGAAATGACACTAACCATCTGACGATATTTCAAGACAGGAGCACTCGACTCTGCTAGCTGCGGTGATGACGACGAGGAGGGCCAGGAATGATAGCATGGCGCTGTCGTTACTTGTTAAGGAATATCGCGTCGTGTCCTTTTTTCGTGTTTCCGAAGCTGATTCGTGTGACTTGTATACTGTCGCGGTGTTTCAGAGAAATAGCAGACAGGCTCGCGATCCCAGGTTAAAAGCGTCAAGAATTACTCATGTCGT
The DNA here is from genome assembly GCF_002113885.1 of Mizuhopecten yessoensis. NCBI lineage: Eukaryota > Metazoa > Mollusca > Bivalvia > Pectinida > Pectinidae > Mizuhopecten > Mizuhopecten yessoensis. Next base: position 332,981 of record NW_018403589.1, on the reverse strand, counting down.
ACCATATGTTGCTAAAGCTATCGGTCTTCTTTCTACTTTGTATTCAAGCATCAGTTAATGTAATTTTTTCCAATCGATTATGGTGACAAAGAGTAAAATATCTTTCCCTAAAGCGGTTCATTTGTATTTAACATAATCATGCAGTAATGTTACATTTACATTAGTCAGGAGAGACGATACCCTTCAATACAAAATGCACTTCAGACAGAATGAATAACGGAAGACGGTTAAATTAATATTTAAAAAATACATATACCAAACATTTAAAAGTATCAAATTGACGCTTTGTATGAAATGAACGCTATTGATAGCATTGACAGTATTTTAAAATTATTGTAGCAATGCCCTTCTGGAAGCTTTCTGTAACGAATGTCTTGAAACAAAAACACTGGGACTATTTGCAAAATGTAAACACCTACTGCTGTCATAAGTTGTCAAGGTACATTGATGTGAGATTTTAACAAATATTCTTCTGTCCATTTTTTTAATGATTTGAAAAATAATGATTTTTGGTAAGATAGCAAGCGCTTTCAAAAAATATGTAAAATAAAAAGATAAGTAAATGATATGATATAATATAAAATAGTATAGACGAATAAAAGGGATATCAATTAATCCAATATTCTTATTTCCGTCTGACGGTGAGAGAGAATGGTTTATGATTAACGTTTACACGTCGAGTTGTAATTGCCAGATTTATTTACCTAAGATGACTAATGTCGTCTACTAGTGAAGAGGATAAACTATTTGCCACCGTCAGCTTTTGATTCCATCGAATACAAACAGGCGATGACTTATATATATATAATCCATTAAGGCTTAGTCTCAGAATGACAGCATTCCATATGTTATTTGTTGGAATTTGGTGAAAGAATAATGCCCTTTTTTGGTCCTAATGTTTTAGAAAACCTAAGTGATTTCGTTTTACTTTGTTCCTTTTTTCAGTAATAAAACAATTACTGTACACGGTAACTGTTTCCACATGAAGCGTCGTCAGCCAACCTGATAAATATGCCTTTCACACCATCAATATCAGCTCGTATTGTAATATTATTTCTATTTCTTAAAAAGATTAGAATGTAGATATATCTAAAGTCAAAAGGTTATACATGTTTATAACATAACTGACCCATTTCACTATGTCGTACGGCCATGTCATAAATATGGTATTACACACGTTTATCAAAACCTAAAGGCGCTGTGATTGGTCAAATCTGTGGGAACATATCCCTGCGCCACTTCAAGCACTACTTTTATTTACTACACCGTAGTAAAAAATGGCTGACCAGATAAACATTGGCGACACAGTTTCAATTAACAACAAAGGAGCAGGTATTGTAAAGGATATTGTTCCAAAAGGTTTTGCAACATTTTATAGTGTAGAAGTTTCTGGAATTGATTTTAAAGTTAAACTTGAACGAGATCGTATTGAGGAGGTCACTGTTACACAGGCCCGGTCAGAACAGCAACCGGAGCAGACGAAAAACTTGTATGCTGGGCATAGGGCTGACAAACCCAAAACAAACAGATTTGTTACCGTAAAAGAAGATGAAGTGGGGAATTTTATCCTCTACCAATCTAACAAAAACACTATGAGAAAAACATTCTATGATCTGAAACTTTTGTATCAATTTTTCAAGTTGCCTGAAAGACAAATCCACGGCATCCCAGTAATTGAACTGTGTCCTTTACTGTGTAGATTTTTTATTTGTATCAGGAAAACGAATGGTTCAAAATATGAACCAACCAGTTGACGGGGGATGATGTCAAGTTTTGATCGGCAATTACTGCTAGCAGCCCTATGTTTGCCCAAGTGCGCGAGGTTATGACAAGTAAACAGCGTCAGTTGAAACGCGACGGAAAAGGCAAATTAGCACACAGAAGTGATCCAATAAATGACACTGAAATCGACATGCTGTTGAGTTCTGGCCAACTAGGTTCGAACACACCTGACAGCTTACTACAAACTTTGTGGTTTTGTAATATTGTTCATTTTGGTCTCCGGGGCTCGGCCGAACATAGGGAAACAAAAACAAAAAACGGGAGAAAATCCCCGTGATATTAGAGCTGTTAAACCGAAACTTTGGGCAAATCTGTGACAATTTATTTTTTTTACCGTGAAAAATGCCTGACTGGCTACGGTGCCCCATCTGATCCTTTTTACGCAGCAACCAAATAAATAACATCGCCTAATATTCCAATTTGGTTCAAGAAACAGCCAATAGGAGTCAATAAATTGTTTACCATGATGCAAAGAGTGATCAAGTTGTCGGGAATCGAAACTGAAAAACATCTGTCAAATCACAGCGCTAGGAAATATCTTGTTCAAAAACTCAGTGACAGTAATGCCCACCCCCCCCCCCCCCCCCCACACACACACAAATTATGCAAATTTCAGGACACAAGAACATTTTATCAATAAACAATTATAGCCATATCAACACAGACCAACACAAGCACATTTTACGAATCCTGAGCTCCGGAAAAGTCGTTCTCTCACCTGCCAACATGTCAACGCCAGAAGGCCTATTTCCAAGTGTTTCACAAAATCGTCAAGTTCTTCATTGTCGATGTCAGAGATAAGTGGCGGTTTTGAGAATCAATTTTCAGTGGTCCGATAAGTGGAGAGAACATTAATATTAATATTTACCAAGATGTCATTATTATTTTCATTGCATTTAAAACTGTCCATAATTTAAATAAACAAATCTGGAACTACTTTTCATTCCACGGAACGACAATACTATGATCGGAGTACTTTGGTTTTGACCTATATAGAGCCAGCTGATAACAAATAGTTGTGTTTGAATTTGTTTCAAATTATGATTGTTATGGGATAAATAGAATCTTACACTCGTGTCCATGTCATATTGAATTTATTAAACTCGTTCAATAAATCGATATGACACGAGCCTTTATTAAGTTATTGAATGAGTTTGATAAATTCAAAATGACATGAACACGAGTGTAATATCCTCTATATATGACCAAATGATACTTCTTGAAACAAAGAATCCAACTTAGACTTCGAAATCACATAGGCAGAGGAAATCTCCATATTTTTTTAATGATGAATCAAATTTAAATTACATTCAGATTTATGCCCACAGTTGAAGCAGAATTCCTTCATTTCCAATAACGACGTATCGGATGAATACGCGAGACTGTCCCCTGAAAAGCAACAAGTAAAAGTATATATGATGGCTATCGCGCACCTGTTCTGCTGTGACACATATGGTTATTATGAAAGTAAGTCAGCTTCATCTAGGAAGTTTATTGTTTAAATTTATACATTTACTCTAAAGACACGTAGTATGCCATGTACATCATTGACGCCGTGTATGACATGTACAATATTGAAACTATCATGACATGTACATCATTGACGCCGTTCATGACATGTACAATATTGAAACTATCATGACATGTACATCATTGACGCCGTTCATGACATGTACAATATTGAAACTATCATGACATGTACATCATTGACGCCGTGTATGACATGTACAATATTGAAACTATCATGACATGTACATCACTGACGCTTTTATGACTTTTGATGTATTGACGCTTTGCATGACATGTATATAATTGATGCATTGTATGATATGAATAATAGTGATGCTATCATGACATGTACATCATGACATGTACAGTATTGATGTTATCATGAGCTGTACATTATTGATGTTATCATGCCATGTAAAGTATTGATGTTATCATGAGCTGTACATTATTGATGTTATCATGACATGTACAGTATTGATGTTATCATGACATGTACAGTATTGATGTTATCATGACATGTACCGTATTTATGTTATCATGACATGTACAGTATTTATGTTATCATGACATATACAATATTGATGTTATCATGCCTTGTACATAATTGATGCTATAATGACATGTACATTATTAATGTTATCATGACATGTACAGTATTTATGTTATCATGACATGTACATTATTGATGTTATCATGACTTGTACATTATTGATGTTATCATGACATGTACAGTATTTATGTTATCATGACATGTACATTATTGATGTTATCATGACATGTACATTATTGATGTTATCATGACATGTACATTATTGATGTTATCATGACATGTACATTATTGATGTTATCATGACATGTACATTATTGATGTTATCATGACATGTACATTATTGATGTTATCATGACATGTACATTATTGATGTTATCATGACATGTACATTATTGATGTTATCATGACATGTACATTATTGATGTTATCATGACATGTACATTATTGATGTTATCATGACATGTACATTATTGATGTTATCATGACATGTACATTATTGATGTTATCATGACATGTACATTATTGATGTTATCATGACATGTACATTATTGATGTTATCATGACATGTACATTATTGATGTTATCATGACATGTACATTATTGATGTTATCATGACATGTACATTATTGATGTTATCATGACATGTACATTATTGATGTTATCATGACATGTACATTATTGATGTTATCATGACATGTACATTATTGATGTTATCATGACATGTACATTATTGATGTTATCATGACATGTACATTATTGATGTTATCATGACATGTACATTATTGATGTTATCATGACATGTACATTATTGATGTTATCATGACATGTACATTATTGATGTTATCATGACATGTACATTATTGATGTTATCATGACATGTACATTATTGATGTTATCATGACATGTACATTATTGATGTTATCATGACATGTACATTATTGATGTTATCATGACATGTACATTATTGATGTTATCATGACATGTACATTATTGATGTTATCATGACATGTACATTATTGATGTTATCATGACATGTACATTATTGATGTTATCATGACATGTACATTATTGATGTTATCATGACATGTACATTATTGATGTTATCATGACATGTACATTATTGATGTTATCATGACATGTACATTATTGATGTTATCATGACATGTACATTATTGATGTTATCATGACATGTACATTATTGATGTTATCATGACATGTACATTATTGATGTTATCATGACATGTACATTATTGATGTTATCATGACATGTACATTATTGATGTTATCATGACATGTACATTATTGATGTTATCATGACATGTACATTATTGATGTTATCATGACATGTACATTATTGATGTTATCATGACATGTACATTATTGATGTTATCATGACATGTACATTATTGATGTTATCATGACATGTACATTATTGATGTTATCATGACATGTACATTATTGATGTTATCATGACATGTACATTATTGATGTTATCATGACATGTACATTATTGATGTTATCATGACATGTACATTATTGATGTTATCATGACATGTACATTATTGATGTTATCATGACATGTACATTATTGATGTTATCATGACATGTACATTATTGATGTTATCATGACATGTACATTATTGATGTTATCATGACATGTACATTATTGATGTTATCATGACATGTACATTATTGATGTTATCATGACATGTACATTATTGATGTTATCATGACATGTACATTATTGATGTTATCATGACATGTACATTATTGATGTTATCATGACATGTACATTATTGATGTTATCATGACATGTACATTATTGATGTTATCATGACATGTACATTATTGATGTTATCATGACATGTACATTATTGATGTTATCATGACATGTACATTATTGATGTTATCATGACATGTACATTATTGATGTTATCATGACATGTACATTATTGATGTTATCATGACATGTACATTATTGATGTTATCATGACATGTACATTATTGATGTTATCATGACATGTACATTATTGATGTTATCATGACATGTACATTATTGATGTTATCATGACATGTACATTATTGATGTTATCATGACATGTACATTATTGATGTTATCATGACATGTACATTATTGATGTTATCATGACATGTACATTATTGATGTTATCACGACATGTACATTATTGATGTTATCATGACATGTACATTATTGATGTTATCATGACATGTACATTATTGATGTTATCATGACTTGTGCATAATTGATGCTATCATGACATGTACATTATTGATGTTATCATGCCTTGTACAGTATTGATGTTATCATGACACGTAAATTATTGATGTTATCATGACATGTACATAATTGATGTTATCATGACAATTACATATTTGATGTTATCATGACAATTACATATTTGATGTTACCACGACATGTACATTATTGATGTTATCAAGACATGTACATTATTGATGTTATCATGACATGTACATTATTGATGTTATCATGACCTGTACATTATTGATGTTATCATCACATGTACATAATCGATGTTATCATGCCTTGTACATTATTGATGTTATCATAACATGTACATTATTGATGTTATCATGCCTTGTAAATTATTGATGTTATTATGACATGTACATTATTGATGTTATTATGACATGTACATTATTGATGTTATCATGCCTTGTACAGTATTGATGTTATCATGACATGTGCAGTATTGATGTTATTATGACATGTACATTCTTTATTCGTTATTAATGTTACAAATAGTTTGTAACGTGTATCGTGAAACACGTGATAAAGTACACTGAAAGAAATTATGATTAATCAACAGACTTCGTTATTACCTGTTTTCTATACTGTCTTGAAACGATTTATTGACTCCCTGTACGGATACCATATGTCGCTCGGAATCTTTTCTCGCATAATTTTAAAAACCGTTGTTAATCATACAATGTAGTCGTTTGTTATTGTGATCACGCAATATGCAAAACATTCAAACAGCTGTTACCTCGTCCGGGAATTTTTTTAAACTGTTTCCTACTGCGGGGAAATAAATAGCAGCTATTACCTAGTGCGCGAAATAAATTGTAAACGTTATTAGTGCCTTGAAATATATTCTAAACGTTATTAGTGCCGTGAAATATATTGTAAACGTCACTTTGACGGTCTTTGCTCATGATACATGTATAACCAACAGAGACGGCTTACTGTACTTACATGATGTACCTACAAAATAAGCTGGACGATTGATATATTTCAATAGTCAATTTTCACTTTCTTGATAGTTCCATACCTGTTTCCCAAAACTGCAGTCATTGCGAGTCGTAGTTGAGTCGATATTCAAGAGCTTAGTCCGTATATCATGACGTCCGTGATAAATGTCGACTACTGACGGACAAACGTGCAACATTAACTTTCCAAGGATGAAAGTTGAATGATGACTATGGACAAGTTGTATTGGATCCATCCGGATCTCGGTAGGAAGTATGCTATTTAGTAACGTGATAAAAAGGTCGATGTCTCTGCGTTTTGTTGAAACTGCTCAAGTTATCAATGTGAGGAAGTGACTTTACTTGGATTTGATCTAGATTTACATGGCGGGGGTTGCCGATGAATCAGAAGACGCTTAACCTTCCAGAATGCCTGGTCTTATTCTCCTGAAGCTTTCTAAGTATCTCCATCAGTCTTTAATTTCCTTATATGTTGTCATAGTTTTATCGAATCTGAGTTTGAATACGATTTTGTTAAAACTTCGGTATTTTCTTGTTTTTCCTTCAGCATTACACCTTTCTCCCAGCCATTATACCCTTCAAAGCTATAAAGTATCTAGTTTAAACAATATCATTTATGAAGTTAGGCAACAATTTATTATCTGATAGTGTTCTATCTGGTATATTCATTAACCTAGGTATAGTCGTTTGATTCACAATATTATTTTGTACATTAATTATCTCGAGGACTCGACATAACGTCTCGAGCGCTCGACATATCATCTCGATCGCTAATTTATGTTCTGCCTATGCTGTTTTGTTGACTTTTCTCTCCCATGCTTGGCAATTGATAAACTTCTACATATCACCTGTTCCTATGCACGATATGTATATGTCATTTACTTACCGCGAGGCGGTGTCAATCAATTAAGAGCATGCCACCTTTGGTTTTCGTATCAATTTATTAAATATTTATAACGTGTATGTGTAACGATTGATCTGTGTCCCCGTATTGTGCCTACTTCGTGTCTGTTTCGTATAGCACGCCCTCTTAAATATAAGACATATGATACCTAGCATATGTTATATTATTATTAAAAATAATATAATTAGTGCATTATGTTACTATAGATTACGTCTTTAAGATTATAGAGAAACATCTCAAATTACAACACCTGTTTCCAGAAATACAATGTTTCTTAGAAATGAAACTTGTAACTATTGTAATAAATTGTATGAAATGAAAAAATAAAACATCGAAGCTACTAGCCAGTATCTGGAATCAGTCCTATATAACTCTGAACACCACGCCAATTTACAGGAAACTCTGGAAACCATAAGATATATTTTGGAATCAACACAGTAAACAATACCTCCCGGTAAACTTCGGAACCACGAACAGGAGAAACCCCACGGCAAACAAGTCATGTTATCTTCCCTAGCCTTCATCGTCATCATCGCCACAGCCGGCAGAGTCGAGTGCTCCTGTCGTGAAATATCTACAGACGGTTCGTTTTATTTTTGTTCTAGAAAATGCAACTCATTTTGACTTTCAAATACGTGTTTATATTGGATAGCATACTGCTTCCTAATCCTTTGACTTTTCATTCACTTGTATTGAATTATGAAGGCTTTCTATAAACCCTTGATAATTTGTCTCCATGATCGTCCAGTTCCGATCTTCATGGCTTGTTTCATGAGCTCCATCTTAATTTCCATTGTTTGTTGACGTTTTCTTGATTTTTTTTTTCGTAGTCTTGACGCTATCGTATGTGACTTATATGTGGATGATTTGGTATATTTTGTCTTTGTTTGAAGACGTTATGGAACCGTTGTTTATTGGCGCTGTGATATATTTTGTCTTTGTTTGAAGACGTTGTGGAACCGTTGTTTATTGGAGCTGTGATATGTTTTGTCTGTATTTTAACGCAATGATATATTTTGTCTGTGTTTTGCTTATCTGTATTTTTAAGCTATGATATATTTTGTCTTTGTTTGAGGACGTTATGGAACCGTTGTTTATTGGCGCTGTGATATGTTTTGTCTGTATTTTAACGCAATGATATATTTTGTCTGTGTTTTGATGTTACGAGATATATTGTCTGTGTTTTGACGCTATGACATATTTTGTCTGTGTTTTGCTTATCTGTATTTTTAAGCTATGATATATTTTGTCTGTGTTTTGACGCTACGATATATTTTGTTTGTGGTTTTACGTTATAATATATTTTGTCTGTGTTTTTAAGCTACGATATATTTTGTCTGCGTTTTTACGCTGTGATATATTGTGTCTCTATTTAGACGCTATGATACATTTTGTCTGTATTTTTACGCTATGATATATTTTGTCGTTGTTTGTTGACGCTATGATATATTTTGTCTGTGTTTTAACGCTATGATATATTTTGTCTGTGGTTGACGCTGTGATATATTTTGTCTTTGTAAGTTGACGCCGCGATGTATATAATCCTTCTATGTTGACGCCAATGTATATTTTGTCGCTATGCGTTGAAGGTGTTGTATATATTGTGGTTATGTTTTGACGCTGTGATATATTTTGTCGTTGTGTTATGACGCTTTGGTATACTTTGTTTTGTGTGACGTCATTAAGCAAATTACACGGGAGTGACAAACCAACAAACCGTACTGATCTGGTCAAAAGAAGAATAGACTTTTCCATTTAGAAGAATTCCGAACAGCCCTTGAAAACTTTCCAATACCAAACGGTGTCGCAGAATTCCATATTTTTAAATAGTAGTGCGCTCTGGCCCCACACAAGACATACATCTCAAAATGTCCTTGAGCGGGGTCAGGACCAAAGGAAAGTAGGGCTACAGATACATATTGACAAGTTTAAAGTTGAGTTCTAGCATCCACGTTATCTTGGCATTAGACAATATTGACAATAAGACTTGAAAGTGCACCTGGGCTGGAAGAAATCGTGCACTTATTGTGTTTCGAAATTTAGCCGATTGACCTCTGTCTAAAACATGTCCCGCAGGAGAGGGATATGAATTCCACAAAGGATGAGTGTCTATTATATGGGACTCTGTTCCGTTTACTTTAAAATATGTTTATTCAGCAATGAACATGATCTGAAAAGACACACAAAGTAGCGGTAAATTGCACAATAATAATTAGCATGAATCACGTATAGAAACTGATTCCAGTCTTGTCCCATTTAAGAGGGTGAGGACCAACTTGCTTTTGGATGCGTACATCTCCAACTGCAAGAGGTAAGAGACGTTTGGTGTGTTTAGACCAACGTTCACTTTCTCGCATGTGACGGTTCCGTAACGCCTCCTCGCGAGCTGTTAAAGTCTCCAGTCAAGTGTTGTGTGGAATGTACCGACCGGGTGGTATAGGAATAAAGTCTCGTATAGGACGACCAAACGAGATAGTTTTGTGTCTCTGTCAGGTGTGTTATGATACTGGAGAATAGCGCGTTGTAATGCATCGGTGTTTAAGTCGCCAATAGGACTGGTGTTGCCAGTGATCAGACGCTTCACCGTTTTGACTCCCACTTCAGCACGGCAGTTACTATGGGGGAAAGCTACAGATGACAGTCTATGGTGAACACCCCAGTTCCTGAGAAATCGACGTGTGGTCCACCATCTGATGCTAGTTCATCAGGAATACCAAAAGTAACAAATGTCCTTCGGAGAGAGTCTATTAAACCATAGGAACCATCAGAGGCTTTCTCCACTACCGGCCAGTTGGAATAACGATCAACTACCACTAGGTAATTACAGCCCATGCAGTGAAAGAAATATGCACACACGCATTGGAATGGATAGTCAGGAGTAATCAAAGGTGTCAGTGGTGCACTCGGGTTAGATGGATCAATACGGTTGCAGTGGTTACAGGATGCACGTAGGGAGGCAATGACAGGCGTGGTACCAGGCCAGAAGATTGACGCGTCAGCTCTTGAAGTCATAGATTTCACCTCTTGATGTGCCGAATGCAGAGAGGCAAGGGCTTCTTCCCGGAGTGATGGTGGAATGATTATTTTGTCTTTATAAAGTACTACACAATCAACCGTATGAAGGTCGTTGCGGAATGGGAAATATTCTTGAAGTGGTCTAGGCAGCTCGTGACGGGTTCCCGGTATACCGGCCTCTATCAGAGCTATTAACGCCTGCATGTTGTCGTCGGTGGTAGTAGTGGTTCTAACGCGCTACCAAGTGACGGATCGTAACTTGATCGCATCTAGTGTTGAAAGGCTGATGCTACGACATGCTCCTCGACAAATGCTAGTCCTGATGAAGGCATGCGGATACCACTCATTAGACCAAAGTGGGCGATGTCGACGGCAGAAAAGGACAGTGCTGCAATGTCGTCCTCGAGCACAAGTTTCTCAGGCTCACCAATAGGATGTCGGGAGATACAAACCGCAGCACGATGTCGTGTGCCAAGCACATGAAGCATTCGAAAACGGTATCGTAGTGTTTTCTCCCTGAGTTTTCGAATTCTGTTGTTAAGAATGTTTTCCAGTGATCTATCGCCAAATAACTTCAACAATGGATTATGATCAACAGCTATGATACATTTGTCGCACCCAAGAACGAAGTGTTGAGCTTTATCAAGGGCATCTGTTACTGCCAGGGCTTCGCCCTCAACCGGTGCGTAACGTATCTCTGCCGTGTGTGTGAACCGACTACCTACGAGTGTAACTTTCCAACCATCACGGCAGCATAGCAGGTTTTCATTAGCATAAGCGCAGTGTTTCTGTAGCAACATAAATCCAATGCCAGTCTTTGAACAATCTGTCGCGAGACACGTCAATTTACTTGGGTCGAAAATCCGTACACCCTGCTCAATCTTGTTGGCAATGACAATTTTTGATTCCTCAAACAGTCGTTTGAGATCTTCAGTCCACTGAAACGGTTGATCTGGTTTGAGCAATTGACGAAAAGGAAGCATATTCTCAGTCATACTGAAGGCATATGACACCTGATTGACTAGTCCAAACCATGACCGCACGTTTGTGATGTTCCTGAGTGCCGGAAAATTCAGGATGGCGCGTAGGTATTTCTGTGAAGGCCGTACACTATCGTTGGTTATTTCAAACCCAGCGAATTCGAGTGTGTCCTCTGCGAATACAAATTTATCAGGGTTTAGCGTTATACCGTTACGGCCGCATATGTCAAGCCACTGGCCTGCCTGAAAGAAGCTTTCTTCAACAGTGTCGGACCATAATAAAACATCGTCGACACATTTGGTTTTATTGATGATGTCCGAAACAAGCTCGTCATAGCGCCTGATGTATCCGTCGCCCGATGCAACGAGCCTTGGAGTGCAGTTTTGTAACGGTACCTCCCCCAAGGAGTAATGAACGTGGTCAAGTGTCTGTCCTCTTCGCAGATGGGTACACTGTGATAAACGTTCCATACACCAAATAGTGTCTTCTTCTTTTCATGTGGAATAGACCGGGCTTGGTGGAATGGCGAAGGGGTATGATGAGTATCACGAGTGGCATGTGCATATAAGGGTTCGAAGTCAACAGTGCGCTGAGGTGTACCATTCTTTTTCGCACAAACAACCATTCTATGGCACCAGGTGACAGGCTCACCAACCGGAACAGGTTCAATAACTTCCAGTTGGCGTGTAGGACAATCGCATGCTGTGTCTTGGTGATCCGGTGAGGTGAAAGTAGCATCTACTGCTAGCTGAAGGGACTTGAGCTCCGACGGTTGGAAATAAATCGTGGATAATACTCAATGCAACGCAGGTTTCGCGACTGTGTTAAGACACACAAAGTAGTGATAAATTGCACAATAATAATTAGCATGAATTACGTATAGAAACTAATCCTCTATCTACAAGGCACTTTTATGGGTCCCGGTATATTCAGATTTTCACTTCCCTATTTTGTTCAAAGATGTCCTATTGTATGACATGCGGAAAACTAAGGTAAAACTTTGACAGAAAGTATGTTTCTGGGGGTACCAAAAGGGGTAGGGTAAATCACAAATATAGTTTGCTGTTTTCAAAATGAGCTTAAAAACCAAAATAATACCATTTCTGTTTGAAAACATGTATAAATTAGACAAGCAAATGTAACAGAATGAAAAATGACAGAAATTCAATCGTCACTTAAAGATTGTTTATATAAAACGAAGGATTAAGACAGGGGGGTTGTTTTAGGAAATTTCCAAATGAAAAGTGTTTTGATTTCTCAATAATTTCCTTCCTAATTAATATTTTGACTTGACATTTACAACTTCACTCATTTAAGTAGACTTACATAAATTGCATATTGACTACATAATTTCCTGTTGTTTTATACTGAGTTATGGCTTCTAGACACATCTCAAACTTGGCTTTTTCAAATACATATATCTCTCAATTTTAAGTGAATTAGAAGGTGCATGACACCCTTTATATGCTATAAGTATAAGATATTTATAGTTAATAATGTATATTGTATGTATCATTTAATATTTGCTCAGCACCTGTGGCTGAAGTAAGTCCCAGGTCCTGTGATGTTTTCTTAATTTGCAAAGTTAGATTACATATAAAAATGACATTTGTCACCATAATCACTGTAAAATGATTGGTTTAATATATATATGAAGTTTGATTTGCTGGTAATTGTAAGTTTCCTTGCCTCAAGGAAAGTATCTGCTTTAATCGTTAAAGTTAATCGATTTTATTGAATATCAAATGTTCTGCCTATTTCCAATGTTTATCCGCTGATTGTACATAAAAGGCATTTGGGGATAAGCATGTAACTTGGCATAGATATTATTTATATGATATATAGTTTGTGAAAGTTTCATACTTATCCCACAATGCCCTTTTATCTAAAAACACCTTTTCCTGTGATTTGGAGTACAAGGACCAAACTGCATCTCCTTGCCTAACACCAAACATTTCCTGACAATACTTGTCTATATGAATGTATGTAGATTAAACATGCTCAGTAGAGTGTCTATAGTAGTAAGAGGGGCGTTTGACATGCTACACTGACCAAAAGTCAGATAGTTTATGCTTTGAAAACGCATAGAGAGGCTAAGTTGTTCGTTCAAGTTACAAATCCTTTTGTTGATTTCATACGGTTTATTTGTTACATTAAATGCTAGCGGCTACTCGTATTATTTCTTAATTGCTTTTCTTCCCTTTTTGTTACATTACGTTAACCATGCCATCGGTTTATGTTGTCATCATTTGCTTTTTACAATCTATACATAAGATTTGTTTTGTGATTTTTCTTTATTCTTATTTTATAGAAGGGTAATTTACTCTTACAAGAAAAGAAAAATATTTGCATGTTGCTTTATATCTCTTCCCCAGATGAAATTATAAACCAGTGTGTAATAGAAAAGGTCAACGTGACTCTCAGGATAGGAGAGGTAGAAGAAAGACTTCACCCCGAGTGTAAGGCATACAAATGTGTCGAGGAGAACCTGGTCAACATGTGCGGGTAATATTATTTAATATATCCTAGGAAATCACGACTGCATCCCAGTAAAGGCTTTCATGATATGAACATGGTATAATTAAAACATTGTAAGCACTGGTTGATGTATTTTCTTTGGACAAGTCACGTGTGAAGCGTTTAGCATATAGAAATTTGTAAAAAGATAGATTGAGGAATACTAAATACAATACTGTTCGCTACTGTAAACGTTTGAGGTATATTTACGGTTTTGTATGTCTACAGACTCGGGTTTTCTAAATACTGAACCGTGTTTAAGGTTTAGATTGAGATAAATGTTTACATTTGTAACTTTGTTTTGGTTACAGAATGGGATATAATGACGAAAATCAATATGGTCCTGACAGTTCCGGTCCGAAATGTACGGAGACAAAGAACCCGGATTGTAGTGTCACCGTGAAGTGTATCGACGAGCCCTCGTTTATCATAGCAGATGAGAAAACGTCATATGACATATCTCCTGTCGGTTGAACTTGGATTTTGTGTCTTAAATGGGAAATTGTTTTTGTTTTACTTTTTCGTTATCTCGAAACTTCTAGTTTAACTTCTGGTTTAAATGACGTCCATGTTTAAATTCATCCGCTTTTTGGTATGATCAAGTGATGTCATCTTTGTGACTTATCACAATGTACAAATGTAGGTATGTATATTATACCACTACCAGTACATCTGTACTTACCATGTCTGTTTGTCTAAATTAAAGGATAATGATGCTCCAGTACTTATCTCCGACCTTATTTGTGTATATTTTATGATAGAAAGTGTTCTGTTATTAACCGACCAAACTTGTTTAATACTACAGTAAGGACCGCTACCGTATTTGTTTTAATTATGATATAAAGAGGGCTTATATATTATATAATAAATAACTAAGAATCTTTGGAAATGTCAAGATTTCGTTCTATTGTCATCTCCGCAGGCAGTGGTGTTGTAGAGGAATAGACACAAACATTCTACGACTATCTTCTCATTTCTGTGCCATATTTGGGTATATGTACGTCACTGGAACTCTACTCTGATAGGGTACATCGCGTCTCCAAAGCAACCAGACATACGTCTATCTTTTTCTGGTTATTAGAGTTTCCTCCCTTGAACTCGATAGGTTCCGTCGTGTAAGGCACGACAACTCTTTGTAGATAACATGAGTAAAACCTATACACATTAATTATTATTAAAACGTGCTTATAGCTGGCCCATCAACACAGGAGAAGAAATTAGGGCTAGGAAATGGTCGATGAAATCGAATCAAAAATGAACATGACGTCTAACAAACGAAATGGTTAACGACAAACGTGAACTTGGAATATTCAAAGTGGCAATGGAGACTGATATCGAACAGACCAACATACAGTTTCCAGGTAGCTTAAAGTTGTGGAGACACTTATTGTTTCGAACAGATTTAAGACATGCAACGTTATTATAGAAATTTCCACTAGTTGGCTGAAAGTCTGCACAATCTAATAAGAGGTGTTTTACTTTTGAGGCTAGTCTTCACGTTTCAATGACCAATTCTGAAACGGGCAAGGGCAACCTCGTCTCGGCGCCTTCCTCTGTAGCCAGGACACCAATCACCGATCACAGATTTTATCGAGTGTAATTTGCTGTAGACGCACTGAGTCCAATTATATTTTGCCATTGTAATCCTGTAATCTAAGTGGTTTAAAGTCAGTAAAATGATGTTTGAAACTAACAGCCGTGGTAGCGAAAGAGCTGCTTTTGCAGAGCAATCTGTACTTTCATTACTTGGTATTCCCACATGTCCGGGAACCCAGCATAATACAAAATGACAGTTTGAGGAACATGTGTCCAATGGTGAGGTAAATATAATGAGCTTCTGCAGAGAATATTAACGCAGCATTTGGTAGCCGACATCTATCGTAGCATATCTTGCTATCGTGGCCACGGCGACCATATGATCCTCCTCCGAACCACCAGTACAAAACCTATACACAAGTAATCATAGTTACCATAAACAAGGACAAAATTATAACAGTATAATATTTTATTGATCTGTGTTTCAGTACATTGTCCACATATGCATTATCAATCTTCAGTAGTTATGTTAATTCTGTCGATTGAAAAAAGTTTGCAGTAGAATTCACATTGCACGTTTTGCCTTTCCTCCTAGAGACTTGATAAAGCCCCAGCAGTGACCACTTACAGTCTTTTACAGTGTCATTGTACAACAGTCGTTCAAAAGGCACGATAAAAACCGTACGACTTAAGGATATATGCAACCTAAGTGTGAAATGCACCTCCCTCTCAAAAGAGTTCCGTACTACACTTGTGCTTTAGAGTAGCCATGACTCACTGATGATATTTATACAGCTACACAGGAATGCATGCATTGGCAATATGAGGTAAACCTGAACTGTTATATTATGGCATAAAACATTTTAAGGGAGATAACTCTCCCGCAACGTCACAAGTAGAATACTACCTTAATGAACTGTCTGTTTTTGCATGAGTACATAAAAGCATTAAACTGATTAGTAGACAATCATATGTTCAGTAGTGTAAATCAACTTGAGGTCCAGGTGTATATTTGCTGAGAGTTTTGGCAGATTCCTACCCACGACTTCTGTTATTATTGCTCTGGTTTCTGGACGCACTTTCGCACATTTGCCACCTTAATATCATCATGTCAATCACATCTGGCTGTTCACCATCATCCAGTAACATTGATTGGTGAGGCTTATATACTGGAACGGAATAACGTTTCCGGACTTACGGACGTATCGAGATAAACAAGCGTCCATGGTATCCTAATCCTGTAAACAGGCTGGCAATGTGACTTAAAACACGACCTATCAAATCACCACTAACTAACGCGGAAGGCTTAATGGCTTCTTTTTGTCCTGGTCGAGAGTATATGTAATAAGGTGTATCTGAGACTACCGGACATTACCACGCTGTGGTGTAGTCAGGATTACATTATATCACACTGCCACAAGTGAAGGACATCCTCCGTTGGGACCCAGGTAGGCAGAGGCCGGTGACACAATACATAACAATAGGTGTCCCTACATGACAATAGGGACACAATGTCGGCTTCAGGATGTTTACAACTTCATTCCCATTATCTGTTTCGTGAAATCCTCAAAAGCCTGGAACAAATAACGACAAACAAATACAAAATTGAACTTTCCCCAATGAATTCTACTGTAAAATTGATGCTCGCGTTTCATCTGTTACATAAACAAGCGCGAAAATATCCACGACAATTGTTTTTTTTAGATTATTAAGATTATATATATTACATATATATGTATATTGTGTATAACATATACATGAAGATTTTAGAACCATTGACAACCCGATAACTTTCAAACCGCAATCAGTTTAAAGACTGAAAACGCTAACATTTCCACTCGCGAAAGTTTTTACTTTTACAGTACATACACATGTAATATCACAACGCTTTACTTATAGGTTAGTCCATACACATGTTATTGTGATACGATGATGATTTGTATCAGACTGACAGAGCATGGTTACATTAGCTGGTTTTAACTGGTAGATAATTTAGTTGGAATATATTCATGAGGGAGATATTTAGTATCAAGATGATTCTCCTTACACTACAACACAGTAAGATAACACATTTGAAGTAAACGCTGTGAAAAAGTCGTGATACCATTAAAATTACACTGACACAATCCTGCGATGACCATTTAGATTTCAACTTACGTCGATTTCCGCCATGATGTTGGGGTCCACCTCCTTCCTTGGCGTGGAAGCCTGTGAATGTGTCGATGAGTTGGATGAGTATGAAGAATTGCTTTTCCTGGATTTGAACTTGGTGCCGCCTGAGTCAGATTTGTTATCGAACACATTATCATCACTAGTAAAAGAGGTGTTTGTTGTGGTCAGGTCGGTGAGACTGTCCGCCTTGTGAGTTTCTGTTCCGTCCTCAGAGTCGTACTCCGTGGAAGGGTCGCCATTCTCCAGGCCGTGCCGATGTCGGTCTATTACCATGGAGTCTGATAGGTACCCGTTCGTTATTGCATCACCGTCATTAGAACGCTTTGATTTTTTTGACTTGACAGATCTAGAAAATGTTTTCTGAGCTAGTTTCTGAACACTGTTTTTTAAAGTGTTTGTTTTATTCATATCACTGTCATCTTTTGTACCATTGCTGCTACCGGGTGGTAATCTGACAGCAAATGAGGCGTCATCACTGACACGTGATTCATGTTCATGAACGCCATTACCGTTGGACTTCCGGTTCTGGTTCATGTCTAATAAGTCCGTCTTGGACGTGGATTTGTTGATGTGTGATGTAAGGTCAAGGTCGATTTGTTGTAGTTTGTTGTTCAGTTCCTGTAGCTGACCTTTCAGGTGGTCTTGGTTGTTGGTCTTTTTCTTGCCTCCGAAACTGAAAGGAAAGCGCTTGCTTGACGTAGTCTGGCTGTGTAGCTGTTTAGTTATCGTCTCCATCTGTTGTGACGAAGCAAACACAATTAATAGGGGACAACAAAATATTACCTGCTCTGTGTATAGCTTCAGTTACAATGTATCAAATGTGGTTTTGCCATCTTGAATTTTAGCTAAAAAACAATTGTATAATTGTAGGGAAAGGACTTCGAATAAGTTGTTCAACTTGTGCCCAATCCCATTTCTAATTACACATATTCTTTTATTAAGCTATCTTTTATTGTTATATTTATCAATAAATTTAAGAAAATTGTTCCGTTACATATACGCCATACAATCCGATGGATAATACCATGACCTAAATCTTGACTGAGCTGTATTTTTGGTAACACTTTTCGTGTACTCAACATAAATCACACTTATTTTTAGCCGGACACAAACGCAGAAGTTTACCTTGATCTGTGTAGACAGACGTCTCTGACGTATGTGTGTTGCGTAGGTGATTTGTTTCTCCACCGAGCTGAGGTCTTTGTTGGGGGACTCCACTCCGTGAGAACGCTATAACGTTAGATGCATAACGTCAGGGGACATAACTCGAACGACATAAAACGTATAGTAAATGTTGCTACACATTGTTTATGCCGTGAAAATTCAAGATTCTTAGAAAATACGCGTCAATTTACACTTTTTGTTATAAATATTCGCGGAATTTATAAAATACGTAACACTGTTTGTTTGCTTTTAAAAACAAACCAAAAGAATGCATGTCCTAAGGTAGAAATCAACCAAATATTGTTTTCATCTTTAATTAAATTTTCAAGAAATATTTTTTTAATTGCTATCCTATGACATTAGAAGACTACCTACCCGCTGTCGAGCTGCCTGTTTCCTCTCTAACTCATGTTTCTGACGTAACATCTCGTTTAAAAGCTTCTGTTTCACCGACACACATTTATCTTCGTATGTAGACCCATCTAGGGGAGATAAAACAGAACAATACTCATTATGTATGAAATGTACTCAACGGAACATCGTGGACTCAAAGGAAGCCTTGCAAACTATTTGAAAATTGAAAAGAAATAAAAAAAATGTGTATTTTTCATTGTATTCATTTAAACGGAGAAGGAGACTAAATAATGGACAGGTTATAATTATACTGACCTGTCACCGAGGTAGGCTCTACAATAACTGTCTCTGACGTCACAGCCTGAGGACTAGGGGAATCCCCAGCCGCCTCCTGTATGGCTGCCTTCCACTCCTCCATATCGTCCCGGTTGTCGATGGACAGATGTACCGACACGTACTCCTAAAAGTAAGCACACGGGATTAACACCAGTTAGTCCTGAACGTTCATGGTTTTTCTGTTATCATTGTACTATTCGATATTTATCTCTTATTAGAAATATTTAGTTTTTCCTGAACTGTAAGATAAAGACAAGCAAAGATACACGTTCCAGTGTCGTATCTGAAAGGAACCATTTGTTTAATGTTTCCTTCTCGTCGGTAACATGAAGATTATCTAAACATAGATACATTTGTCATCTGCCAAAGAAAGTGTTCGCCCACATGACCAAGCTGGACTGTTATTGAACACGTGCACACTTTCTATAATATCATAATTACGCAAAACAATAAAATAAAAACGTCGATTTAAAAATGTTGTGTAGTTAAGTATCCCTATATATGGCTACAGAAACATGACACAGGGACCCGAGAATGTGTTACAGTTAGTATATTTGGACCTTTCCTGATGTATGAAGAGTATTAAATAGACACTTAAAGGGTTTGAATCAAATCTCTGTAAAAATGGCACCCTTCTAACATTACTCTACCCATCAGGATATATTCAAATGTACCCACTGTAACAAAGTGTCGAGTCCCTGAGATATATAACAAACACATACAGCTGCATACATATATATGTGTGCACGCGTCCTGCACATGCGTATACCAACCTCATGCGTGAGGTGAAGGACGAAGCGTTTCCCTCTGAACCTGTCGACAAGACATTCGGCTCCGTACCCCCGGACGTCCAGCAGGTCCACGGTGATAGAATCGTCTGGGGTGAGGTAACAGAAGAGCGAGGACCCCTTCAGGACAAACCAATACCTGTGGAACCAATATCAGCAAAATGGTAATACCGACAGGATATATTCTAACCTTCATCAGTCTATCCAAATCGTACGAAGGTTTCAGTGAGAATTATTTATACGAAACCTTGTTTAAATTAGACTTTGTAGGTTTTAAACCCGTACAGTGTACAACACCAAATCCATTATCGATGATAACACGAGACCGTTTGATGTATTAGGCGATTCCATCCAGATGGACTGGCCGACTTTAAAATCACTATTTTTACTCTTCTGACATTATCAAGCATGTGAGAGCCTGTTTCTCGCATACATGTACTTCTATGTCGTTATAAGAAAACCTTCTATTCTAAAATTAAAAACTTGTGCAGTTAACATAGGTTAGGGAAATAATTCTTACCAGGGCGAGGATTTCTATACTAGTGGTAGAATATCTAAGTTTTAGTAAAGGAGAACAAGACACTGAAATGCAAGGAGAATGAATCAAAAATGGTATACAGGTCATTTATGAGAAAATACGGCACAGATACGAGACAGCCACTCTGTGATACTAACGAGTACCCTAAACAACCAGAAACTCAATGAAAGTCGTCATTTAGACCACTAACTATCTAACTAAGACAAATCAGATGCTGGGTGTGTTCGACAGGATCATGATTACCACCAATCTGTTACTGTTGTCCGGATCTCAACAAATGCCTTTTTGTTTCGTTCCAAACGTTTTATCGCTCTAGTTTTGCAGTCTAATTTTAAAACCGCTATCGCTACAAAGATCCGGCTCACTGCAAACGAGGCTCACACAACATTTGATGATATCTAAATGATATTATCAGAACAAATTTTAAGGATGCTAAAAACAGCCTTGCTTTCTCTTTTTCAAATAATTTGAAAATTTGCTTAAAGTGGTAATGTTATCAGTCACACATAAAAGCCGTTTTAGCTTCCATGAGAGCGTAATTGGGATTTGCCTTTTTCACTTCTTTAGAAGCATTGACGAACCATATTGTGTAATCGCAGAGAGCTTTGTGTTAAATAAATAAGTGAAGAAACTATGTGAAACAGATTAACGTTCGTCACGCTCTCGACATTAACTGTGTTTGCGTACCATTTACTAGGTCGATCTGTGTGATTGGTAAACGATCCGCGTGCTTACCATTGAGGAGTGCGGGTCAGCCCTACTGATAGCCACCAGACGAGGTCTGTATACCCCCACCCACACATCTGGCGCTATCTCGCCCCCACCTATCTCTGTACATATCCCGCTTACGTCCTTATCTGTTGATACATGTGGTTATGTTCCTGAAGTTTCAGTACTTGTTGTTAGTGAAAGTGTAGGTGCCATATTGGTCACAGGCCAAGTTCTAGGTAAAAATATTATGTAGACTTGTACATTTCTGTATGTGTAAAATATGAATTAGTGCTATGCATTAATTACTTTGTTTATTTCAAACAGACCAAACATTCCACAACAATATGAGATACGGCAGAACCACGTACAGGACTGGTATAGAAACATGAGTTTTGTTTGTTTCAGTGCTAATATTACATCGGCCTAATCTCGGTATGTTGACAATGGTAAATCGTTCACTAGTCTATACAATGGAGCAATTGTTACTCCGTCATATTTTAGTGGGGTAACATATAACCTTTTACAGACCTTATCTCACCAGTACACCAAGTTTACCCAATGATCATATAAACGTTTATTTATCATAACTTTTGAGTATTATATGTCAAATACAAAATCTACAGTTGTTAGATGTTCGTGATGTTAACAAATTAGTAAATCTAAACTTTCAATATTTGAAACGAAACACAATGGACATAGTTATGTAAACTGACGTCAATGTACAAGAAGGGTTTGCCGATGATGTTTAAAACAACTTCTAACACATCCATATGGTACCCTATCAGGGGCGGGCAGACACATCGGTATCCCGCCGATTCGAAGCTTGCCAGTAACCTCCCTCTTTCAACGAACCAAACTTTGATATATAGTTCAGCTCTGTTTCCAATCCCTAACTATAGTTTTTTGGAAAATTGACAAAATACGAAATTGTAAACCTGTAAGAAAATATACAGATGTAATGCAAATGGCGGTGCCTTACATATCTTTTCATTTCTTAAGATTTTATTCAGTTGTAGGCTTGGTCAGCTTTTAATGATTATTAAAATATCAACGATTTTAATTTCATTGTACCATTAAGTGAAGCTGCAGTTGATCGTTATTGATTTTTAAACTCATTTAAACATTAAAGATGAATGCGATGTACTTGATATCGTCGTCAAATTTGAATTAATTTAATAACAGACCAGCTCACCGTTCTATCTTTCTATTTGAAACATCCTAAATTTCAATTGAAAGTTTACATATTCCTGTTGAATAGGGAAATACAATATATTTATGGTTGGCAATTTCAGACACCCATACCGATTAGTGTCGTCCCCTATCCCACAGAAAACCCCGCCTCCCCTGACTTGACCGACAATCCCCTCCCCCTGTGGGGCCTGATATCACCGATTCACTAGCTTCATTTATATCTAGCTCACTGGCTTTTCTCTGTATGGTTTTGGTTATACACACATACGTCTGTATATAAAAATGTAAACAGATTTAAGTATGAGTCATGTTTATGATCAATAACTTATCCTATTGCATTTTATATTAGTCGTATATTCGTCACAGTGACTAGATATTGAAGGGACACAGGGTCATACCAAACAGACAATATATTTTTGTCACAGTGACGGGATATTGAAGGGACACAGGGTCAGTGACAGTGACGGGATATTGAAGAAAGAAAAGTTGGTGGACAGAATATTAAGCTTTATGAGTTTAACGTGATAACTTTAAAAAAGTATCTAGAACAATTGTGATGTTGTTCATCACATTGACAGTTTCACCTATGTGAGTATCACATTAGGAAAAATCAGAGTAACCAAATCAGAGTAACCACAAAAGCGTTGTCCTGGGTACTCTGGAAATTGTCATATATTCTGTATTTGGTACAATTCCTATATTTGGTACCACTAACAACGAATCGATGTTTCTGGATCCACTTTCAAATAGCAAACTTCATCTAACAGGGAATGAGTTGAAATTTGAATTTCGGCCCCACATGTGTACACTGTAGTTAGGAAAAACTCGAGTTAGCCCTGTTAAATTGTACGGGTACTGTTGCATGAGGTTATAACCTATAGGAGAAATAGGTTATTGAACTGTTGCTTACCTGAGCCATTGTTCGCTGATATTTCTTCTCTCCATGTACCCGGTGATGACTGGCTCCTCAATTTCTTTTGCAGCTATTTTCTTAACTAACAGAGCTTTGTGCTTCTTCCGCCGTGACGCCGGTGAGGCTTCTGGTGAGTTGTCTACCTTTGTCGCCATGGCAGCAATTTTGTTCTCCTGACCGGAAGCGGAAGAAGATGATGGAGTGACGCTTACAGATTTTGTTCTTCTTAGATTGCGCGACTGAAAAACACAAAAAATCCAAAAACGTTATGATTACGCACACAAAGAACAATCCTGAACTACAGCTATTGAAATGTACGATAATAAATGATATTTACACAATGATCGTCAACAAGTATCTCCCTTTGGTCCAGTGACGTCTATCCAGGTAGTGACGGGAATGCTATGGGAACATAGATATTATATACATTTCCTGTAGTATATACCCGAGAGTGTGTTGTCTGATTGGGCCGGCCTCCACTACAGTTCAAGGAGTCTAGAACACTTCGTGGCTGTGTAAACAAATTGTGCTTGCTATACTGTCGCTTACATGTTTAACACATAAAGTATATATGTAGCTTTGTTGAAGTGGCTACACAATGTCGTTCTCCAGTCCGTGGACAACATCAAACATGCTCCATTAGTCAGTGCTGTCCATATCAAAATTTAATAACTCGGCTATAAACTGACTTTCACTCAATCACAATCTATGGATCAGAGAGCGTGCACACTACCATCTGTACAGGGTATATATAACCAGCTGTGGTCGTATCTGGTGTTACCGTACTGGGCTACAAGTATCAAATGGTTAGTCACAAATATACAAAGATGTAGGTAACCGTAATAAGCTGTTATATTGGAATCGTTCAGGTGCAACGTACCATATTCTTTCTCCATTGAAATTATGTAATAAAAATGTGCAAATTTAACTTCAGATATAAAATATTAAAATACAGAATAACCGACGAAAAACTGAATTAAAACTCCGTCAACCAGTTTGCTTCAAAAACCAAATATGCTTGATAAACCCCTGGCTCCAGCTATTGATGACAAGGTTAAGAATTTCTCCACACATTCATGCAAAGCTAATGAACTTCTACGTGCATAATCACCCAAAGAAATGCTGCACGTGTATGACAATTTCAGGCACTCCTACACGTGACAAGCTAAACGCAAACACGTATATAACTGCTTGATGTTTTCCCATGTTTTTGTTGTCGAGACGGTCACGTGATCCTCGTGTAGCTACCTATGTACTTACTGATATCAACCTCTAATTTGGCTCATTGCTAAATTCCAATCGTTGGTGTTTTTCAGGAAATAGTCTTGCTAATTAAAATAAATTAAATGGTACTATGTAGAAATCTTCTTAAAGCTTGTACAGCAAAACTTACTTAAAGAGTTAAGTCCACTGTTAAAATCTTAATCAAATAAAACCTTTCTCAGCAGTGGAATCCGGGCGGTCCGAAATGTCTGAACATTGATGCACGGACGTGTAAACCACGCGCAGTAACATGGTTCCTGGACGTGAGCACACAGCGTGATATACGGAGGAGTCGGGACGACCCCTAGTTTGCGTGTAACCTCCTCCCTATTCCTCGCGTGCAGCCCCGCCAGTCTCCACAGCTGGGCTGTCTCAGACGTAATCACCAACGCTTCAAACTACTTTACACTGAACGTGCTGACAATGATAGAATTATGTACACACATATTTCTTCTTCAACTGCCTTTTTCAGACACGTTTTTTTCTATCGTATATCGGTAGTCTGTGTAGAGTCTCCTCATTAGTGACACGTGACACATGCACATGTAAAACAGAGGCATAGGTCAATCTCATTAACACAGTTCCAGTATAAAACACACGACACCAAAAATATATTAGGATATAGATGTATATGCGTGTTAATATACCGCGTGACACGTGCCAGTAACAGATGGTGCTCCTGTGTAGTATTTTACCCTAAGTAGAGCAACAATGACAGACATTTAAATATTACAGCCGTAATCTCTTAAACTTACATTTTCCCCATCAGAATTCTAACGAAGGAAAGGAATAGCGCTGAAAACGTCGAGTTGGACTATATTGATATGCAGACGTTCTCCGTTAAATGCTATACACACGCTTAGGCTGAAAACAACTTCGGAAATAATTAGATTTAAAATGAGCCAGCCCCCGAAGTAAAAATAGCCCCCCATTACGGCCTGTACACAATAACTATATGGGGTATAATGAGTACGCCCACCTGGTTACGGACAGCTTAAGACGTCATGTATCTTAACTTGGTCTTAAAGGTTCACAATGATCACGTAATTGAGTGTTGTTTGGCTGTTGTTGAAATTTAACGCAGACAAACACATATTGTGTTATATCATTAACATTTTAAACTTATTTTGAATGAAATCTAGCTGTTTAAGCTAATCGGATCTGCATAACCTCGGCCCTCAATTCCGCCCAGAAAATGTACATGTGTTCTCAGTTTAACTTTCTGTAATTACACATTAGATGTCGACCGTACGAGGACTGAATCATCACATCCAACATACCTATACGATAACGTATAGTACACGTGTAGCTATTTCTGTCAAACAGTTAACATGTCTGTCGGCACACCTGTGACATGTGGATCAATCCAGATACAAACGTAGACAGGACAGACAAAAATACAGGAATAGCTTTAAATCACACTAAATACTTCATTGTGTGATTTAACTGATAAAAAGTGGAATTATTGAAATATTTTTAATTCCTCTACAAGTACTGTCTGCCATCTCACGACTAATACAGTACCAGTGTCCGTACGTCGTCCTCTCATTGATAAAGGGCTGATATACATGTACATCTATCCCGCATCACCCTCGCCCTGATATTCTAGAGAATAAGGGATGGCCACCCTGCTATACTGTATTGAGAACGACGGCCACAAATCGTCCCTATCCCCTGCAGTCCTTTCAGTCGACAAGTGTGCCAATCATCTCTCACCGCACGTCGGGTAATTTAAATTTCATAAAGTTTGGATGGCTTTCGTATAAATTCTCTCTTTACTGTCGTTTTATGACCACAACATGGTTTATTGGTCATAACAAGGGATTCCAAACACCTTACCATTACTGATGGGACTGAAATTCAGGACCTAAGGTTAACATAAACATTTTACGAGCTTTTGTATGACGTCAGATCAAAAGCTGCGGTTATGGTTGATTAGTGTGATAACGAGGCTAAGTTATGACACCAAAGTCTTGTCACTGTCCCAAGTCTGGACGTAACCTCCAAGAATAGCTAAACACAATTCTCAAGTGGTATAAATATCACTGAACGTTTCTCGATATTACTTTCACTAAAATGGTCCTGTTTGTTTTTCAAAAAAATGTTTTTTTTTAATGTGTCAATGTTATCACGTACGTAATTATAGATGAAGTCAGACTGCCGTTGTAAAGTGTCTTTCTATTTCATGACATGAACACTGGACGGAAAGGAGAAATATACATAAATGACGCACCAGTCTTGTACAGTAGTGATGTAAACATTCGAATCGAGTAACTGATATCTCGTCAAGGGCGTGTTACACTTTAACTGAATTTCGTTTCGTTTTTTTCTATCTCGTCCCGATAGGGTTTTATATCTTCTAGGGTTACTTTATCACCAAACAGCGCCATATTGCTTTCGTCCAAAAACAAACGAAACATCTGTGAGAGGGCGATAACACTGCTACAGACACGTCCTGGCAGACGATCTAATCTTCGTTTTGATCTTATTGGGTGTATTTTCAATCATTATTTCTCGAGGTCGGTCGTGTAACTCCTCTCCGATAACACTCGGTCTCGACATGACCCTCTTCAGAGAACCGAGTGTTTATGACCGACAATTTCTGTTCTCACAGGGCTTTTCCAGGTTAAGATCTACATATTTGGGGTACAGTGTGATTGCTAGATACTAGAAGCTTTATTACTCGTGTAAGTAATTATTGCGACAAATTGGAGAAGGAGTATATGTTTAGCAGTGTCGACATGACGTACAGGGTGTTTTAATTTAATCAAGTCACAACATTTCCACATAGCATGAGACCAGAAGTAGAATTCGTTATGGAAATCAACTGTTATACTGTAACCGAATTCGTCTTAGGGAAAACAAAATCGTTAAAAATGAATACATGTATTTAAAACTACTGATTTTCGATTTGCTGCCTTTTATAGTTTTGCTCCAGGCCTTAATAGAAACATGATATTTCAAGTAAGTACATGTCGCTGATTCGTTGTTGCAAACCATTGCAGGGCAAGGTAAATACAAAAAGGTATCACAGATATGCATCAAGAAACGTGTTTGCGACTATCGTAAGATCTCGAACGTAATACAGCAGGCTACCTAGTGTGACACAACGCAAACGGACACCAAAACTGCTTACCTATAGTCGGCGGTAGTAGGGGAGATGACGTATAATAAAATGTTTTAGTCAAAATCAGAAAGTGTTGATAATAGCACATTTTATAACGGGATGTCATTAGAACGGAGAGTAAACACATTCTGAGGCTGAAAAAAATGACGATGAAAATGCGTGTTCGGCCAATCTCCTAATACATGTACATATGTCGACACGTGCTTTGCATGTCGGTGGTCATTCAAAGACAGGTTGTCATGCACAGGTAGAAATCCAGAGGTCATTTTGCGACCTGTATGCATATACATTATAGCCAGACCACAATGACCGGTCGTGTTAGCCTCCGATTATTATATTGCTTACAGGACGGAGAGAACGAATAGATTCAACGTTCAAACAAAGTGATAATTAAAGTTACAAGTTAAATCATGACGTAACGGGGTGTGTTATTGATATACCATAACCATAAACAAGGGAGATTCCTAAAATAAATGGAATCGCCCGATACGAATATCTCACGTATGGTCAATGTGACGTGTCATTTTTGTCCAACTTTATTGAGTGTTCCGTATCAACACAACTCGGTACAGGAAGACCTCACACACCCGCAGCCGATATAATGTCACGGCACTCAATGACCCAGTCCGGTGTCATATTGTCTCGTGAGTGTATTCCACAGACAGTGTCTGCGTCATAAACAACTCCTGAGCATCTCTCTTTGCATATCAAACGGTAAGAGTGGGTTAATTTATACTTCTCGGACGTGACAAAATGTGACCAGTGTGCGAATTCCTGGGTAGAGCAGATATCTGGGATAAGGGCATTGGTCTTTAACATGAGAGTCTCATATTTAGCGCAAAACTGTTCATGTGTATAAGACTTCTATTGAATCAATCGTTCATGACTTACCGATGACATCATGGCATCGTCAGAGTCACTTCCGGTTTCGTCAATGTAATTATACTCCATAGCATTGGGATAGTCTATTTTCCCGGTATTCCTTATTTTAACGTTTGTTAGCCAGAGAAACGGGCGGTGGAAGATTTTGTAGGCCATTTTGTTATGTTTCAATTGTTAAAATATCGGCATTATCCATTCATTTCAGACCAGTGTTGGATATACTGCAGAGAATGAAATAAACGTTTTAGAGAATTTACGATCCAAACACTTCCGGTCAAATAAAGTAAGGTAAGCTCTTCCTCTTTAACCATGGACAGTTTTGGTGTTTTACGGTAGGTTTATCCCACTTTCTAGCTAACAATTGGCACTTCCGGTATTTTAAAGTATGGTTTATCCCTCTTCTTAACTAACAGTGAACACGTCTGGTATTATTAAGTAAGTTCCAATACTCTGCTACAGTATCATTGGACACTTCCGGTATTTTATAGACGGGTGTACCTCTCTTCCTCGCTAACCGTTAACACTTCCGGTATTTTATAATAAGGTTAACCTCTCTTCCTCGCTAACCGTGGACACTTCCGGTATTTTATAGTTTGTTTTGATACTCTTCAACAGTAACCTTGGACACTTCCGGTATTACATAGTAAGATTACCCCCTTCCTCGCTTACAATGTACACCTTCGGTGTTATTTATTTAGTTTTATACTCGTCAGAAGTAATCTTGGACACTTCTGGTATTTAAAGTAAGGGTTAACCTCTTCCTCACTAACCGTGAACACTTCCAGTATTTCACTGTACAAAAATACTTCCAGTATGTTTTAGAAATGTTACTCAAATCCTTCACGAACCAAATGCAAGTTGATTTCATTCAATCGCTGTAAGATGAGGTTGTTTCCTCAAGAGAAATCCAACATCCCGAGTTTCAAGGTCGCACAAACACAATACTTGTTAATGCGTTAATTGTTTGCGTGAGGAAATAGAACTGACAATTGCCTGCATTGTCTGAGGTTATGTGGCGTTACCTAACACGTCGGAATGGCAGGAATCCTCGTCACGGCCGTACCGAGACGTAATACTACACTCTGAAGTTACCCCCGCTCTACGACAGGGGAGGTAATCAGCAGAACACAGACACGCGGACGGACAGCTATTTCCTTATCTAGTCTGGACAATTAATTAGGTATGGATTGCGTGTCCTTGCTGCAGCAATAGTTAGACTTATTACGTGAGGGGGAAGTGAGGAAGTGCATGCGTATCCTATAAACAGTTTACACACCACATTTGAATCTTCCAAGATTATGGTTTGGTTTTATTAAGTTTTACGTCCTATTAACAGCTAAGGTCATTAAGGCCGTGTCTCCACGTGTGTGATGTATGCGTGCGTGTGTGGATGTCTGCTGGAGGATGTATATGTTGGCGATTTGCCTCTTTGTCAAAGCGCGGTTCTGATGCTGTCTTTATAGTGCTGCCGCACTGAAATACATTGTAGGCGGCCGCCACTGTTGTATTATCAAGCTTATCAGATACTATGACGATTCAGAATTCGAACCTGTTCCAAACCATATTACACGGAGACAGACTATTCTAAATGTTAATTAAATTGATCACATTGATACAATCTAAATCCGTTAATACCCCAACTGTCCAGTATGTAAAAAGTCATCGTCAAATGATAAACAGAATGTTACGTAGCTGGTATAAAGTCATCGTCAAATGATAAACAGAATGTTACATAACTGGTATAAAGTCATCGTCAATGATAAACAGAATGTTACGTGGCTGGTATAAAGTCATCGTCAATGATAAAGTCATCGTCAATGATAAAGTCATCGTCAAATGATAAACAGAATGTTACATAACTGGTATAAAGTCATCGTCAAATGATAAACAGAATGTTACGTGGCTGGTATAAAGTCATCGTCAAATGATAAACAGAATGTTACATAACTGGTATAAAGTCATCGTCAATGATAAACAGAATGTTACATAGCTGGTAGAAAGTCATCGTCAAATGATAAACAGAATGGTACTTAACTGGTATAAAGTCATCGTCAAATGATCAACAGAATGTTACGTGGCTCGTCAATGATAAAGGCATCGTCAAATGATAAACAGAATGTTACGTGGCTGGTATAAAGTCATCGTCAAATGATAAACAGAATGTTACGTGGCTCGTCAATGATAAAGTCATCGTCAAATGATAAACAGAATGTTACGTAGCTGGTATAAAGTCATCGTCAAATGATAAACAGAATGTTACGTAGCTGGTATATAGTCATCGTCAATGATAAAGTCATCGTCAAATGATAAACAGAATGTTACGTAGCCGGTATAAAGTCATCGTCAAATGATAAACAGAATGTTACGTAGCTGTTATAAAGTCATCGTCAAATAAAAAACAGAATGTTACGTGGCTGGTATAACGTCATCGTAAAATGATAAACAGAATGTTACATAGCTGGTATAAAGTCATCGTCAAATGAAAAACAGAATGTTACGTAGCTGGAAAAAAAGTCATCGTCAAATGATAAACAGAATGTTACACAGCTGGTATAAAGTCATCTTCAAATGATAAACAGAATGTTACGTAGCTGGTATAAAGTCATCGTCAAATGATAAACAGAATGTTACGTAGCTGGTATAACGGCATCGTCAATGATAAACAGAATGTTACATAGCTGGTATAAAGTCATCATCAAATGATAAACAGAATGTTACGTAGCTGGTATAAAGTCATCGTCAAATGATAAACAGAATGTTACGTGGCTGGTATAACGTCATCGTCAATGATAAACAGAATGTTACATAGCTGGTAGAAAGTCATCGTCAAATGATAAACAGAATGTTACGTAGCTGGTATATAGTCATCGTCAATGATAAAGTCATCGTCAAATGATAAACAGAATGTTACTTGGCTGGTATAAAGTCATCGTCAAATGATAAACAGAATGGTACATAACTGGTATAAAGTCATCGTCAAATGATAAACAGAATATTACGTAGCTGGTATAAAGTCATCGTCAAATGATAAACAGAATATTACGTAGCTGGTATAAAGTCATCGTCAAATGATAAACACAATGTTACGTGGCTGGTATAAAGTCATCGTCAATGATAAAGTCATCGTCAAATGATAAACAGAATGTTACATAACTGGTATAAAGTCATCGTCAATGATAAACAGAATGTTACATAGCTGTTAGAAAGTCATCGTCAAATGATAAACAGAATGTTACTTGGCTGGTATAAAGTCATCGTCAAATGATAAACATAATGTTACGTGGCTGGTATAACGTCATCGTCAAATGATAAACAGAATGTTACGTCGCTGGTATAAAGTCATCGTCAAATGATAAACAGAATATTACGTAGCTGGTATAAAGTCATCGTCAAATGATAAACACAATGTTACGTGGCTGGTATAAAGTCATCGTCAATGATAAAGTCATCGTCAATGATAAAGTCATCGTCAAATGATAAACAGAATGTTACACAGCTGGTATAAAGTCATCGTCAAATGATAAACACAATGTTACGTGGCTGGTATAAAGTCATCGTCAATGATAAAGTCATCGTCAAATGATAAACAGAATGTTACGTGACTGGTATAAAGTCATCGTCAATGATAAACAGAATGTTACGTGGCTGGTATAACGTCATCGTGAATGATAAACAGAATGTTACATAGCTGGTAGAAAGTCATCGTCAAATGATAAACACAATGTTACGTGGCTGGTATAAAGTCATCGTCAAATGATAAACAGAATATTACGTAGCTGGTATAAAGTCATCGTCAAATGATAAACAGAATGTTACATAACTGGTATAAAGTCATCGTCAATGATAAACAGAATGTTACGTGGCTGGTATAACGTCATCGTAAAATGATAAACAGAATGTTACATAGCTGGTATAAAGTCATCGTCAAATGAAAAACAGAATGTTACGTAGCTGGAAAAAAAGTCATCGTCAAATGATAAACAGAATGTTACTTGGCTGGTATAAAGTCATCGTCAAATGATAAACAGAATCTTACGTGGCTGGTATAAAGTCATCGTCAAATGATAAACAGAATGTTACGTGGCTGGTATAACGTCATCGTCAAATGCAAAATATAATCGTGTATCCGTGTACTAGTTCAAAACCATTTCAAATATCAGAGGGTAAAAATACCCTCATACTCGTGCAATCCCTGGGTCACGTGACACATGTAGTTGCCATGACAGAGTAACCATAACATAGTTATCATTTCACAGTTACCAGGACAACCATGCCTTACAATTGAACGGTCCCGCCTTTGGCGATTATTCGGTCATTTCAAACGTACCGTATGATATATAACGTTTGACGTGCTATCATTATAGTGTTTGGTTGTGTATATGATAAAGCTGACCCGAGCAGGGACAGTTCCCCTGCTTCTCTTTAGTCTCGGTGTCACATACAGTATATATACATTTATATATATAAATTATGGCTACAATTGAGCTCGCCTGTACTTCTCCATTCGACAAATCTCGACAGAATCCCGGTCATTGTCGTTTATGGTCAAATTTACGTGTAGTACATACATGCCTATATTTCTCAGGTGTAATAAATTACCACGGTTAATTTGTCAGATATAGGGACAGGTGTGTATGTAGGTGAGAGAGGGCAGTCAGGTTACCTTTGTACCAGGTATACATATAACTGACATCTCGTGTGAAGTTTTCACAAATGACGAGCAAGATATACAAAAAATACAGAATAACGCGTCAAGAAATGAAGTAGGACTGTTACGTGGGGGTGGTGAGTGTATCATCTACCAGTGAAACGCCAACGCACCTGTTTACATTATACAAATACATACACAAACAACCTATACCCTCACTGGAAACGCGCTAGCGAAAAATATGCAGGTATTTTTTCACAAAATGTACACAAGTCAGAAAAGATCAATTACAACGTCACTGTAAGACCGCGGATTTGTTTCTATGACGACCAGGTAGTGTTATGACTCATTCGAGTATTTCTGTACTCCAGTGAAGGATTGTAGACTAATGGCGGATATAATTCATTAACCAATAATAAAAAATATTGTTCATAAAAATCTAGTTCGGGTAATATACAAAAAAATGTACTAACTCTCCATCCATGGCCAGATTGCAGAGTTACAATATGTGGTGTTAATAATAAACATGTATGGCGTTTTATTTGTCACGTAGAAGAAAATTCATGTATTGCACCATTGCAGAAGGTAGCGCCGTCTTGCGTTTTAACATTTCTTTCATTTCCTGTCTACGTCACCCATCAAGGTGGGGGATCGGGAAAAGAATACACCTGCTGTTACCCACTGCATGTATCGTAGGAGGCGGCTAATGTGGGGAACCCCTGCAGGATTGGGGATTTGCTTTGGTGTCCTTTATTTGGGGATACAAAGGCGCCCAAAATTAATCTGCTGCACCCATTGATATTTTTGGGATCTTTATCTTTCTTTCTACTTCTAACTACCTTTTATTTCCTAGCGCCTTGCTTGGCAACACCTCACTTTTGGCCTTGATCTTGAGCGTTCGCCCAGGTGAAGAAGGCAATGTGTTCTGTCCCCAGGTCGGGACAAACCAAAGTCCTTAAAAATGGTAGTTGTTATGCACTACTTAACGTTCAGCATTTAAGGGAATGGCAACAATTGGTTCACCCGTTGTCTGTATAATGTGACCGGGCGGAATGCTGTGCTTGGTGCCTTCGACATGGTATTTCAGGGAGATAGCACTATAAAGTCGGCATCAGATCCGCGTTATCACAAGGAGGCAAGCACACAAACATACCATGTCTCCTGCATACAAACACGCAAGCAAGCATACACTACACACATGGATGCACGTCCTTAAATGACATTAGCTGTAAATTAATAGGACGTTAAACAATATTAAACCAAACCAAACCAACCCTGTTTACGTGCACATGATTTACACATGACATATAAATTACGTCATGCCTGCACTGCTTGGTTTCTGCCAGAATGTCGATCACGTGTCTATACGTTAAGTTTTAATACATACAGTTTGAAATTACTTCCTGCTATTGAACGAACATGAACTCTATGTGTACTCAAACACAATAGTTGCACAACAGGTTCAACATGACCTGGAGTCATTGGTAAAGTACAGGCCGCCGTGGCCTTTTTCATTCGGGAAATAACTTGACAAAACAAGACCGTCAATTACTTTGACGAGCCAGGTATAGTCCTGGAGAATTTGAGTATAAATATAGCTTCTAAATCTACTTCTCTGCTTGCTAATGTCGGAATAGATTGATAACTCAATTAATTACAGTAGACAGAAAACAGCAGAGTAAAGATGGAGTACGGCAGCCGAGCAGCGCCAGCAACTTCCGGTTAGTTCATTTCGGAACTTCTTTGATAATACGAACATCGGAACCTCTCGTTATTTCAATACTTGTATTTGTATAACATTACTCGGATATTGGTGACCAACTCACTGTTTTTACTCAATTAATGTTGACGTTGAATGCGTCACTATGGCATATCAATATCTCTTAAGATAAACTAAGTTCATCGCTTGCATTCATAGACGTTCGTTTTTTAGTCAGTTATACAATTATATGTATGCTAAAGAGATACATAGAATAAATGTATATTCGACTATGAACATATTGGTAACTCAGATGAACATTTTAACAATGTAGTGACGTGACCTATATTCGTCCATGAACATGCATCATGTTATCCGCTGACCGTTACACCCGGTCAGTTCGTTAGGCCTGTCTGTCTCTGATCCACACCGATCAGTCACATAACTAATATATTTACGCTCGGTTTGATATCGGTTGTAGAACGCTATCCCATGTCCACGCTGGCTTGTACGTTTTTATATAGAGCACTTTGTTTCAAGTGAAGTTTTTACGACTCCTTGAAATTGTAGCACTGTCGATTTTTCTGACATTTGTGGACATCTTTCACAACAACTGACCAGCCCACAGTTACTAACGCGACACGAACCGGACATTAAGTGCCATTTATCACCGATGTTATTGTTTATAACTCCCCTGACAGGACAAACACCCCACGTATTGGCCTTCGCATTGAAGATAAAACAATGGGTCACTACATGGAATTTTTTAATTTACCAATAATACTGTCTTACCAAATTTTAAGTGCGAAGAGCGTTTAAAACTCTCGAAATTATGGGTGACGATAGGGCCACTGTTTTTTAGCGTCAAAAGACCATAGGCTAACACTGCGGAGTAAAACATAAGTAAGGTTCTAGACAAAGGTACGTGCCCCGAGACATCTATTAAACCTAGGGTCGTGTTAGGAGCTGTGGATTATCTAAGTAATCCTTGTCTCGAACAAACATATCCGTGACCCAAATATCAGAGACGAGACAAATCACTAAGGAGGATGAGAATGCATACCTTCTCGTAAACCAGCCGAACGACATTTAGACCGAATCATGCAACTTCTAGAAACGACACTGACGTTTGAAGTTTTGCTTTGCTGTAAAAAGTAATAAAATCAATGCCAATTTACGTGGGCATTTGATATAAAATTCCTTTAATACAACATTCTGTAGATGGAATTAATGACAAGTGAACTTTTAGTGTTTTTGACATGTGTGAACGGTGTTTTGAGTGTCATCCACCTGCTGTAGGCCCAACATTACTGTCTTTGTTTTGAGGGTAAAGTCTGAACACAGAATCATTATGAAGA
Organism: Mizuhopecten yessoensis; assembly: GCF_002113885.1. Taxonomy (NCBI): domain Eukaryota; kingdom Metazoa; phylum Mollusca; class Bivalvia; order Pectinida; family Pectinidae; genus Mizuhopecten; species Mizuhopecten yessoensis. The sequence continues at coordinate 295,794 of NW_018403589.1, read as the reverse complement.
ATTCATTCTTTCGCACCTGATCACATGACATAGCTATATATAGGTGCGAGGCGATACCCCAATGTATACATAACTTAAGTAGCGTGTAATGCTAGATTTGTTAGTCCTTGTTCTGTTATCTTCCTTAAGTATCCAACTTCAATTTCTTTAATCTTTCACGTGACACCTTAATGTGTGTGATGGAGGATATTTTGTGTTGTATTCGACCTCGTTTCCACCGTCACCTTGGACAGGATTATGTTGTTTAATTCTTGAGATTTAATCACACGTATATATGAAAAGAACCCACATAACAAAAACTCTCCCTCCATCCCAGCTATGTAGGGGAAGTCTTCGAGAAGGTCACATGCTAGTATCACAATGATGCCAACCCATAATACTACTATAGCCCACAATATCCATTGTTGTTGGGTAGCCAATCATATCACGTGTTTTGTGAGCATCTCTATAATGGGCTCTACCGAGCTTGAAATTCTCCATGCATATTTTGACTGCATAACACACATCTCGAAATCTGTACACATTGGGGGATCAACAGAAGCTCATTCGACAAGTGGGTTATACAGTAGTTTTCTACAAACTATTGGTTCAATTGAATAACCTATTCAGAAATGTACTTTAGGGAAAAAAAGAAGGATTGCTAACCGTGACAGTGCTACATTAGGACTTCACAAAATCAGCCTTGTATGTACCCTTAGGAAGAGTAATTTAAGATTCGTCAAAGGAAGAGGTATACCCGTCTAAGTGAAATGTGTACACGTCACAGTAATATGTGTACATGTCATAGTAACATGTGTTCACGTAACAATGGCATGTGTACCCATCACAGACAAATGTGTACTCATCACACAATTTTAGGTACCCTACATCTTCACACGTTGTAAATTTATCGGCCGCTGTTAATTTGCTACAATTCTCTTTATAAATTATTGTTCCGACACCCAACATTTTTCTTTTAACTTTCATCGCGTAACACATTTGATGATGACGGCATTAGCCTAAATATTACATTAACCTTATTTTGAACATTTTAACCTCACCTTGACATTGCTCCATCTTGGCGCCATGTTCAATTTCCGCGTGAGCGGAAGTGGTGTCAGCACGTCACCACATTCACTGCGGACTTCACAATTTTCACTGTCGACTTCCGGTGTACGGCGGCCACTAGCGAGAGAAGCAGAAGAACTCCTTCTTCGAAACATTAAATTCACATCGGAAAGCCTTCTCATCAGCGACATGGTTGTATAGTTTTAAAGATTTCCAAATAAAACGCATAAAATTGCACACAATAGATTCCTTCACAAAACAAAAGGCGCTGTAAAAAGGTCACAACACGGGATCTTCAGAACGTTTTACATTCTCGTAATTTGTCATCCTGTGTTTGCTATCCTCCCTGAACGCAATACTTCAAGTAGAATTACACTTGATTTGTAGGTGTTTAAATCACAGGTTAGAAATATTTAAAGTATAAAGGCGATGTCGGTACCTTGTTCAAAAGACATACGGACTAGTCACGTGCTTAGTATAGGAATCAAGCGAAACCCAAAACAAACAGTACAGTGGCGATAGCTAGATTATATCGTAGTCTCTCATTAAAGGTTTATCTGGTATGTGAGGTTTGTGTTGTGTCAGGCATCAAAACAACTCGCGGGTCAGCCTATCTACGTAAGGTCAGCGTAATTCGTCTCCCACAGGTGGTATGGTCAGTGACGATTGTCCGGAATGGTAAAACATATTAATCCATTGTAAATCTGTATCAAGTGGATAGTATGCCCTTGATCATCTAGGTTCTCGGGTACCAAAGAACGTTCGAACACACAGTTTCCAGATTCTGGGAAACACCTTCCGTCCAAGTCCTCAGTGGACCAAACACCGTAGTACTAAATCCTGGGTAGCTGTCAGGTAATGAAACCTGTATCCTGTCCGGCGGAATGACCCAGTGGATTTACACGTCCATAAATGTGTACCTGATAGGTTATTACCGTACTTTACTTGGTCTTTGTCACAGTGTATTTCATCTTCCTCACTCAGCCTTTATATGAAGGCTATTAAAACAGATGTGGCCTCGTTTGTTGTTTATCATTTGGTTTGCAATATAGATGTGTAAGTCTGCACTGAAGCCAACCGGCGGCTTGGGCCTAGATTAGCACATCTTGTATAATCTTTCTGATATTTGCCTAATCTTCCTTGAGCAAAACCCTACAGGTCAATAAAATTCATTTCACAAAAAATATCCTAATATATTCCTATCGTATACATCAGTGGGACCTTACCTACAGTGCATTATAATAGTCAATAGACACAATGAGCGTCATAGCCATATCTGCACGTGCAACGTACGTATTGAGGTGTCTTAGTCTATTTACAGGTAATACACAGGTATCCCACAGGTATTTCCACGTCAGTCACAGCCACACAAGGCCGTACACCTGTCAGAGAGAGTAAAACCTATCGGACACGTCTCATGTATCAATCATTCCTTTTGCTCCAGAACGTCCCGAAAATATTAGGAAGTTGTTTTCGCAGATCCCAAACCTGTCACACAGTTAACGTTGCTGTTGACCATAGATACATAAATTATCCAATAGGACACGGTGTATCCGCTTGTTTCCATTTGTTGAAAGTATCTGGCCGTTGTGTATCAGTTAGCACACTAAACATGCTCCATAGAATCAGTACATATTGTACTACTATACACATATATAAACTAAATAGCGTACTGTCGACACTTACGTCTCCTTGATGAAGAATCGCGTGTCCTCAGCGTATATTACACTCAATAACTATTGATGAGAAAATGATGCAAAGTTCACGCGGGAGAAAAAAGGACTAATTAATTATATAAATCCCTGACAGATTTTGTAGGTGTAGGGATCAGCTAGGATACACAGGTAAGTGGTGTTATCGAGAGGAGCCGACAGGTATAACACCAGATCGACTGTCATACCGCCGGGCTTGTCACGGTCCGGCGAGATACATGTACACATGTAGCGACAGTGTATACCCCCTACATCACTATATCTACACGCCTCAGCGACTTCTAAAGAGGGGATATCCTCTCTCGCCTTCCTCTAAGTCTACATAAATAATTAACTTTCATATTTAAAGCACCGCGAAGTTTTAAATCTATATTGAATGTGTATACAACAGTGAGTTTCTTACCCTTTCTAGTACATATTTTGACTAATCAAAGAGAGAATGTCCGCTCTAATTCCGTTCTTTTGAGCTTTGGATGACGACATTAAAATATCATGTCAGTTTAACTTTATATACAAGAATATGTACTTTGTATTTTCCTATGTATTACATACATTCAACAGCACATACAAAATGAGAGATATCTGGGTCTCGACATCCGTATTCAGTTCTTGACATCCACATCCGGTCCTCAATATCTACATCCGGTCCTCCAGAGCGGCACAGCATGCGTAATCACGTCACATAGATACACACAGTCTGATTGGGAGGTCTTGATTAAAACACTTAGTAACTTACATCCGTTTGGTATAAATCTAACCCTGTGTGTCAAAACTTACTTAAACAGGAGATAAACACTCATAATTGTGGCGTTTTGTTTACACGCTGTCATCGCCAAAAGTCGGAGGGAGATGGGAACAGGACATCTGGACACGCAGTGATTGCGCCCAAATAAAAACAAAACAAAAAGATATAACGGCTCGCCAAAACAAAGAGAACTCATCGTGCACAAAAACATGAATCCAACGAATGAGGGACTGAACTAAAGCGAGTGACTCACCAAAACAAAAGGAAATGAAGTACGTATTAAAACAAAGAAGGATTTTTCCATTCATAGATCCCCAAACAACAACGATACTCCCTGGTATCATATGCCATTAACCATCATGTATATAGTTTACCATCGGAGCACGTGATCCAGTTTCAAGTTGTTTGGTGACCGTTTAACGTGTTTTTCGTGTTGTTTTGGTGCACGTATTGTTTTCCTTGAGTTTCCCTATTTTCCAGTTTGTGTTGACGCTGTGGTATTTATTTTTTATTTTACCTCGGAGACAACATCCAACGCAAGCCTATCCTTGGCGGATACACACCAGGGTCAGTCTATACATTAATTATTTAATGATTACTGGTTCGGAGTGCATTATTTTAAAAACCGATCGTTGCTGACTGGAAATGTTTTGAATGGAAAACATTGAACTTTACTATAATGAAAAGTCGACAATATCCAGACCCTTTTAGTGTATGTTTGTTAAAGGAACCTACATTTAAAATCATGCGTACCGATAAATTATTGTCTCAATTTCGTATTCGTCATATTTAACAAGAATCGTTTCAAACGTAACGTTGTAAGGTTCCCCCAGCACTATTGCCGTATTTGTAGCCGAAACAATCTTTATTTCCTGAATGACTTTAAAAACGCCTTATGATGACACATGTTTTACAAGATATGTAATAATCAGGTGTTTGTGAGTAAACTAGGAAGATACCGAGATGACAACACGGCCACGGGCAGGTTAACTTTAGATTTCAAAAACTTTAACAAGACAGGGACCCATTCATTATGCAATTAATTTCGAAGTCAGTGATGCGGTTTATGGCGTTCCGCCCGAGTGGCCTTAGACCACATATAGGTAATGTTATATGAGCTGACAATATAAAGTAGACATAAAGAGAAATATGTCGACCTCCTGGTGGTGATATAGACTGGCTACCAGCCCCTAAGTTTTTATGAAGAATTTCTCGGCTGCATTTTACTACTAGCTTATCTCCCCCTAGTCTAGAATCAGACATCGAAGTGATCAAAATGTTTAGAGTTAAAGTTCTTTTGTTAATTATTCAATATTCTAGAGAGGGTGACCAGGCTAAGTGATGAGCACACCATTCTATTGCATGTGTAAGTGTGTGTAAATCTAGGATCGTTACAGTGTGCTACATAGGAGCTACACTTGCCCTACTTCAAACCTATGTACAAAAGCCAACAGGTGTGTTTCTGGTGCAAAAATGCAATTTCACAGGTATGCACAGCAATGAAATGTCAAAAATGCTCTTATATTTTTTTTTAGTGTTTAGTTCGTGACAAAAACTGGGCGTCAAGCAGCCGGAATCTAATTTTTCTTCTCAAGGAAATGAAATATTCAGTTGTGCCCACTGTTAGACCCGAGACTAAACGTGTCGTTTACGGCACAGGAAGTGTCATTTGTTATCAATAAAAGAACTCACTCTACACTTAACGACGTTTATTTTTGTAATACCGGAAATAAGAAAATATTAACCTGCGCTAAATGGAGTCAATAATACTACAGAGACATAATACAGAACAAAGGGTTTTTACTATTCTAATTGCAAACGAAAATGTAACATTGATCTCTAAAAGCTACCATCAGACGTGACCTCCACATACCCACGGAATGCTATCTAAGTCCGTGACCTACCCAATAAGAATGTCCCCATTGGCCGGACTACATCTGTATTTCACATGCAAGTGAAGCCATAACTAAGAGCCGTCTCTTAGAAACGACACCAGGAAAATATTTCGAAACTGACAACGAATATGTAATTTTACGGAGTTATTTCACAGAGAATGTATTGACGGAGCACACTTAAGAAATTCTCCGAATTACCAATCAATTTAAATCGATCGCGTTTTATAAATTTCTTATAGCACGGCAATCCCCACACCAGAGTTTGTCAATTTGAAAGCATTCCAAGAATACAATCTAAACCATCATTATTATGACCTTGCAAGATAAAGAATCAGAGTGCAGGGATACAGTAAGACAGAGAAGACGAGGAATACGAGAGATAACATGAATACAACAAATCAATCAGAATAAAACTTAAATGTGGTTTGTACTCGAGTTAATCAAGACAGCCACTTGACCCCTAAGAGAGTTTGTTTGCTCCTTGAGTTTGAGAAGGCATCTCTATTTTATGTATGTGTTGAATCTCCTGATTTCTGGAGAGATGTTGTTTGATCTCCGAAATGCTGAATGTCAAGTTTCATCAGAGAGCCCTGACGGTTATCTGATGACCCGAGTAAAATATACAGCAAGTGTATAGAAAAAAATGCATGGTCACACAAATGTTGTAATAGGGACAGAAAATACAGTTTCAACTTCCTCTCATTAAATAACCACGAACCTCCCCGATTCCTCCAGTAGCCCAACGAACATGTTCAAGCATTTCTGACAAGATGCGAGATTGAAAGTGACCCAAACGTTACATTTATTATAAGCGGTAAGCCGTAGAACGCTTGGTCTCTCTAAATAATGCAATAGTATACTGTACGTGTTACTTTTCTAATAAAGCATATAACCTACGTGTACGTTAATAATCTAAGTTATGTAACCTTTCTTAAGGCATTGCTAACATGGCAGATGCTTTTTACGACGGGTTTGATAAAGATAGCCTTTAATGATTAATTATCATAACGACCGTTTTAATTGAATTTTGATCTGATCATTTGATTGAGCTTACAATGTCTGTTAGCTGCATCGATTTACAATATGATGGGAAGGAAGAGGTATATATACCTGAGGAAATATATGTTAAAGTCAATATATTTGCATATATATAACATATGGTTTGCCAACCGCTTAATTTAAATGATCAATATACATGCACCTGTCCTATAAATAAGCCCAGTTGTTTTTAATGGTGAAAGGCAAATTATATATACGTACATGTGTTTAGGAATAATGTCTCATAAGTCATAAATGGTTGGATACCTCTTTAAGTTTAATGTACCGAAGTATTTGCTTAAGTATTATAAGACTGTAATGTGATAAAGAATGTGTGTCACTAGTAACATACACGTTCATTCATACTTTGCCACACTACCTACATCCTGAAGACACCACATCAACAAACCAAACAACAAACCAAACAAAAAACATACTTACGACGTCACGAGTCAACTTTGACCCTGGTTTTACATGCCATCAGCATCACAAAAAACATCCCACACCATCCCATTGATGTACAAACAGAATTCCGTTATTGGTACGAACTGATTACACCTAGTTTGTTGACGTCTATTGTTGTCAATAATGTTTTTGATGGCTACTTTTATCGCTTGTCCAGAACCAGTCTACTTCCAATAATGTGTGTTTAGATGTTAGACACTAGATTAGCGATTGACCACACTATAATGTGGCAAACTGACCACTCACATCCGATTAGAATCAATGGTCAGGTGTTGGTCTGGTCACTGTCTGACGTACACCGATGTAGGTAATTGGCTGAGTTAAAGACATTCGGCCATAAACATATCACTGACGTGTGTCTGGCCACACCAAACTGACCACCAAACACTGGTCAATTATTGTACATGATACGTAGGTATCCAAAACATCTGTCCAAGACGTCTACAATAAATCCTCTGCAGATTTTTTTCCATCAAAAACACCAATGAAGTAGTAAACACAAAAACGTCCGAGTTTTGACCGCTCAAAGTTGCCAATACTACAACCCTTCCCTGACCAGAGTTTTTACCTCCCTGTCAATCACTCCCTGGTCACTAGTCGCCAATGATACAGCCCTAACAACACATTATATGTTAGCGTAGGTGCCTAGTAATCACCGGTAATTTGTGATGACGTGAGCGGCCTTACACCTCGTACTGTACCGCCATTGACAGGTATTGACGAATTATCCAGGTTCGACTAGAGGCAATACAAGGCAGTTATTACCGCACACGGCCCGGGGGTTGCGATACAGACACACAGCCCGGGGGTCACAACGCATATGTACAATCTTTATTCCGAATCTGGCTAGCTCACTTTCAGAGAATCGGTCTAATTTTTTCAAGTTTTCTATATAATCAGCCTTTATCTATACCTGTGATATATCAAGTCAGAACCTTTAGTGATGCAAGCTTCATCGTTAGAAGATATTTGGAAATTTGGAAATAATATAGTTGTCAGTGAAGATTCTATTCAACCGAGAAACTGACTATACTGACAGTGACTGGTACTGTATTACTAGACCTGTACACGAGCGGTACCTTCGATCACAGACCATACAAGGGTACTGTCGAGTCTTTTCCCAGTCGTCTCATAATCCGGGCACTTTTGCTGGAAATAGCCTCAAAGAAGCTAGTAGGTGACCGGATTATCGAGGCATCACTAATGACAACGTTTTTAGTATTCCAAACCCCTTAGGTCCTACATTTGTCAATAACTATCTAGTTATATGAAATGTACTTTGGCACCGTTTGATCGTAGAAATAGTTTATTTCACAGATTTGTGAAATGGCGAGTACCAGAGTCGAGTTTATCTGGTAGTATACTGATAAATGGTAAGATTTTGGATGGAAACGACCACGTTTAGCTTTGTTGTGACATTCAGTTTGTTTAGGATTCTTTGCTCTCACAACAGTTAAGGTCACGGAGATTAAGGACAATCATGGGTTATATTAAAATGCCATCTCATTAAAATATTAGAACATTGACAAAATAATATTACACCCCATCCAGTCAAGGGCGCCAATGGAGACAACATCTTAAAAGACCAAGCTCCAAGGTTTTGCAATAGAAACAGCAACAGACCAACTTTGGATCATATTCTTGTTCCTAAAAATGGGATTCTGCATGGATTTCAACATAAGTCGTCCCTTACAATCATGCAGTCAGATACAACATGTATATTTCTGCATCCTGTATACAACGTTAAATGTAACAGGATACAATTATAACTACAACAGGCCTCATGTTATAACTAACGAAGAGTTGATCTTCCCACGACCAAAATATTGACCTAAATCATTTCCCCGATTTTCATCTTAAGAGTGTGAAGTTAACGACCCGAGGAACATCATAAATGAGACAACTTGTTTGAAATTTGAAACATAAAAGCACAGTTTAAGATGTTCTATTTTCAAAGTTGTTAAACAATTACGCGTATTCTGAACTTTGAAACGTAACGACTTACTATTATCTGGTTATTATTGCCACAGAGAACACACACGTCTGTATCTGTTACTACGACAACAGACGAGAGGATGTTCTACTGATGTCAACAGTGATAGTGCAATGAGGGGACAGGTAGATACACTAAAGCACTAACACTTATTCACAAGGGTTTGAATTTGAGAATCCTAATTCTTGTCAAACAGGCCCGAAATAATATCAAGTTTGTTTTATCAACCTTGGATCTTTGGGCTCATCGATTTTGGTCAACAGAGTACGATTTCATGCATCCGTATCCAGCTTGTGACGTTATTTAGGAAGATATGGCACTTTGGTCCTTCGGCTTCACCTCCTTTGGGCAGTCTTCACTTTCCTTCTCTGCTTCGAGACAAACCCGCTAACAAACAAGTCGGATGGAACGAGTAAACAAATTGTATGTTTTCAAACCTATAATTGAGAATTGAATTTTTCAGGCGAATTTCATAATTTTACTGGTGGAAGCGATTTATCCTTTTATAATAAGATAGATTGAGTAATGTTTCTTAATAAAACGGTTACTATTTTATTACGTCATCGGCCGCAAATCTGTAGCGTCGCAACCGTAAGGAAGCTATGACGTCATGTCCATCGTTCTAATACAATCGTGATAGGTTGTATTGTTAACATGCATTACATGTATATGCATTCGCTACACAGCAACGTTACTGTGTGACAGAGTAGTCAATGAACTGCCTTGACTGGTAAAAATGTACCAGAAACAGTTTATATTAATTTAGATCGCTCTGTGATTGCATAATTCATACTCTAAACAGAATATTCATTTTCGAGTTTGTTTCAGTATCAAACGGAATCCGGACTCGACTCGATCTGATACTAACCCAATTACATTGTAGCGTCCACATTCAGACTCCACACCCGACCATGCTGTCGTTTACAATCCTAATTTCCTTTGTTGTCGTTCTATTTACAACTTCCGCAGTTTAATTGAGAGGCGGTCATTACTTGGACATAAACTCGTATTACTGACCAAACTAATTATTCAGTTGACCATTAAAATGACCATTTAACCGCGTGAGTATTTACAACTTTCACGCCAGAAGACGTTACGGCCAGATACACTTCCCCATGCCCGACTAGGCCGTGAGTTAAGTATGTACGTGTTTACATCTATTCTGTGAATAGACCTTGTTAAATCTGACAATAAAATAAACACATTTGGTTCAAAGATATTTACTGGTCGTTAAGTAGTATTTTTATTTCTATGATCTCGGCAGAGCTGTTTACACAAACGCGTTGACCCAATCGGTCAAAGTCACACCAAAGGCCGGAAGTATAAAAGTGCGAAACACTTGTCGCGGTTGTCTGCGTCATATTTTCCAAATATTGCAGCGTTATGTCAGCGAATTAAGTAAATACTTTAAAATAGAAGTGCGTGTTGTAAATATTTGATGAAAAAAATCATGCATTTCTTCAGAAAAACGGGTTCCGGAAACGCCGAGTGAGGACGCGCCCACGCGAGTGTTCGAACAGCTCTTCAGAACTCGTTGGACCCATTTTGGTGAGGTTGAAACATAACAGCCGATGACGAAGTGTGATGTTTATATTGGGTCTATATATATATAAAATGATTTAACGATCAAACAAAACATTTGCCCCTTTTTATGTCATATTACGGATCATTATTTAGTTACAGAGTTTTTTTGACTGTTTTAGATATAATTATAAGTGGAAATAAAGAATTTGTTAATGTAAATATCGAAGGTGACGTGATCGTGGCTTTGTCACTTATATGTATAATTGACAGTCAGATGAAAGTAGCTTGGCCAATTATAATGGACAGTCTGATAATAATAGCTTAGCCAATTATAATGGACAGTCAGATGCCAGTTGCTTAGCCAATTATAATGGACAGTCAGTTGACAGTTGCTTAGCAAATTATAATCAACAGTCAGATAATAATAGCTTAGCCAATTATAATGGACAGTCTGATCATTATATATTAGCCAATTATAATGGACAGTCAGATGATAGTAGCTTAGCCAATTATAATGGACAGTCAGATGAAAGTTGCTAAGACAATTATAATGGACAGTCTGATAATAATAGCTTAGACAATTATAATGGACAGTCAGATGCCAGTTGCTTAGCCAATTATAATGGACAGTCAGGTGACAGTTGCTTAGCAAATTATAATGAACAGTCAGATAATAATAGCTTAGCCAATTATAATGGACAGTCTGATCTTTATATCTTAGCCAATTAAAATGGACAGTCAGATGAAAGTTGCTCAGACAATTATAATGGACAGTCTGATAATAATATCTTATCCAATTATAATGGACAGTCAGATGATAGAAGCTTAGCCAATTATAATGGACAGTCTGATAATAATATCTTAGCCAATTATAATGGACAGTCAGATGATAGAAGCTTAGCCAATTATAATGGACAGTCTGATAATAATAGCTTAGCCAACTATAATGGACAGTAAGATGACAGTTGCTTAGCCTATTATAATGGAGAGTCAGATGATAGTAGCTTAGCAAATTATAATGAACAATTAGGTGTTGATAACTTATCCATTTATAACGGAGTGTCAGGTGAAACGGCATAGCCAATGAGAATAGAAAAGGTCGTGTTTTAACCAATTACAATTAACATAGAGGTTTAGCCAATTAGAATAGAGAAATATCGTAATATATAACAATTTTATAACCTTTAGCTTGATGAAAATGTTGAGTGAAACATTTATACTTATTGTGAATGACATTTAGATTAAATATATACTACTACTGTAGTTTTGTTGTGAACGAATTCAAGAGCGTTCACGTTAGCACGCAGAGATGTAAATCTAGTAACCTGCTACTGAATGTAGACCTACTCGGGCTCAATTCAGTCAAAACTCCCGATAAGGACGTGTTGCACGAATTTCTTTCATTAAAACCACGGAATTAGATTAGATCTAAGACCGTGTTAAAAGTAAGGGACCAAAGGTTACATTCGTCAGCGAAAAGGCGATAAAGGAGATACCGTTTGTTTAAAAACATACGAGTTAAATGTCTCAAAACGAAATTCTCAAAAAATTCTATCCATCTTGTCTTATTGAAATGAGAGACAGTAAACCGGGCTTTATTGGTTAGGGTGTAGATTATATGTCCGACCCCAGTAGGATATCGGGGTTTGTTGTAAAGCCCCACTATACCGGACAATACCCTGTAATAGGTATGACGGGAGGTCGTCCCATACAAATCCCCGGTAATGTATGATGGCTGACACACATAACACCAATGATAGGGGGTTATACACAGGTGTTGGCGGGGGGTGGAGATGGATAACACATTATCACAGCGGTGATTGTATTGCAACAATCTTTAAGATTTCTGAAAGATTTAAATTGAAAATTGAGTGGAAAATAATTCATTGCCTGTGTAGTATTTATGCTATATTGCCTGTCGTTATGAGGAGTACCCGGTACTCCCGGACAGACGATATAACACCCTGACCTCGTCACCTCCACACACTTTCTAAGGTGACGACATCCACCCAACTAAAAAATATATATCAGCAGGTGCGCTATCGAGATAATTAATCAACTCATAAACCTATCTACTTTAGCAGTGGTACCGTTTGTATACAGGAACAAAAGTATATCAGATAGCCTTACAATCAACATGAAGCCTCTATGCTTTTTTTTCTCTCTCCTAAAAACATACATATATCGTTTTGTGTTACAGAAGGTTGATGCAATTAAAACGAATATATTAGTATTACTTGTAAATAGGAAAGAACTGTCATTAACTGCAACAAGCAAATGTCAATTATAAACGAATAACGTACAGACACCATCGACTGAAAGAGTCGATCGACGTACCTACCGTCAACGACGTGCTCGTTAAGTCCCATGAATGTAGGTCAAGGCTGTTTACTTGAAGAAACCTTAGCTGACTCGTTCACAGGTAGTCACTGACCAAATACCATGAACAAATACCAAAGTGTTCCCGCAAAGTCAACTGGAAATATGACCGACTATTCCAAACATTTCGTTATATAGTGAGATATGTACACGTGAATATCCCGGCCCCGCCCCCTTATGAAACCTCTCTTCCCCTCTCAGACTCCCCTCGTGAAGCCCTCCCTCCTGTAGCATCCCTCCTAAACTTTGACCTCGTCCAGAATCCCCATCTCACCTCCAAATACTAAACTATGAACCTAGTTATCTATAAAACTCACAACATAAACTTCTCTCTCCTCGTGTTAACTGGATTTCATGGGGTGCCAAGTTCTTTGAAACTGATTTAAGAGACATTTACGTTACCGAAAACATCTTTAGAACCAGAACAGGTTTCCTAGGGTAATTCGCCGAAGGTTTATGATCTCATATAATTAATTGGCCTCACAGGTTTTTGGTTTTGTCTCGTTTCACTTTTCTTGAAACAGACATTTATGGTATTTGACTTATAATGAGTCCGGTATTACTGTCACTTATCGAGCAACCTGTCTAGCAGAAGATGTTGATGAATGGAGAAGGTATATCTAATCATATGTTTTTACTTTCTCAAAGGTTTGAATAACTGATGGTTGTAATCCTGGGAATGTTTTAACACATATACAGTAAGGCAATAATGAGGGTTCAGTATTTATCAGTTTTGGCTCAAATATGAACCATTTCAATACATTTTGTGAAATTTGGTTTGATTTCAAGAATTTGGATCAGAGTTGTTTTTTGTCGAACAATATCTTTGGCGAAACCTGCTGCCAGCTTACAGACATGAAACTTTCCTGTTATTCAAAGGTATGCTAATTGTGGACGTTGATTGATTTTGAATTTCACATAAACAATGCTACACCCTGTTAGCTGGTGAGGAGACCTGGTACACGGTAGATACAGAGGATTTAATCGTGTTTACACAGACCCTCTACAGATATATAACCTCCTGTACCTCTGTTTACACCGACAAACACCTTCTCACCTCTTTAATTATCTTTCGTTGACCCTTTCTCCTTCCGAAGATGACAACAAATCCAAATTCCTCACGGCATGTCGAGTATCACCCCTACATTGCTCAGCATATCTATGTCCTGGTTCTGATTTAAACATGCTTTATTTATATATTTACGAGAGAAAACAATCAGATTAAAACGAAAAAGAGTCTGATTTATAACAGATAAAAGGATGGCCGAGCTGGTTGTTTATTTTTAATGTATACAACCAGCTCGACATGCTATATAGCCATCACCCCCTCTACAGGGCTACAGATACGTCCCGAGATCTGAGCTCTTGATTAACCTTCGTACGTCTCCTTATCTATACGGAGTAACGTAGCCAAAATAAGCCGGTCAGAGATAACAGTGTTTATAAATATTATGATTTACAGATTATTTGATATAATAACTTATTTCGAACACGCACCTGCGGTATTCAATTTACACCTGTAAATGTGTTCCTTGTTTTCATGTGTTTACCAGTCTGTTCACCAGCGGTAGATTTAACTTCCATAAGCATTTCTTTTGCTACAAATTCATTATCTAGTGTCAGCTTTCGTTCGAAACATCATAAGGCACAATCTCGTGGTAAAATAACGACGACCGATTCTACATACCGGTGACCTTCCACTAGCCAAGGCAAAGGTGTTAGCTAGTTTATCGAAGCCGAGGTCAAACATTCCTTCTAAATTGGCATATTTACTTACGTATTATTGTGTTACATTACATGATACATCTGATGAATGTTATTTTATGTATTTGTGCTAATCTGTTGTTTGAAATACTCTCAGGTTCTAGAAAGCCTGTTTGACAACCAGTTGTTGTTGTTTAATATATTGCCGACAAAGCCGGCAAAAATGCTTATTTATATAAGAATTCTTTTTAAGTTTTGGAAGGACTTTTTGGCTACCGATCCATGCTGTTACGTGTGACTTACACGTGAACACTGTAACGTCCTTGTATATGTGGCTACCGGTCTATGTTATCTTCTCAAATGACTGAAAATACTCATCTATAAATATGAATATTTTGCAGGTTCTTGCAGGGTTTTGTGGCTACTAGTCAATATTGTTTTACCCATATCTGTTGGACAAGACTTGTACCAAGCGAACACTTGGTAGTTTCTGGAAAGCCTGTGCCTACCAGTTTGTGATGTTTTATACACTGCTGACGGAAAAGACTTATCTATATATGAATACTTTGCAGTTTCTAGAGGGTCTTTGTGGCTACCAGTCCTTGATAATTTTAAAAACTGCTGATGGAGTTTATGAGGCTACTAGTCCATGTTGTTATTTAACACCGTATGTAGAGAGGACTTTGACGAAAGTACTAGGTACGTACTGAAAGGTTTCTATGACGTTTATTGGCAACTCTAAGGTTATTGTTTGATCAAAGCTGTCAATGACTTCAAATGGAAGGTATAACCAAATTTATGTAAGTTTTCAAATTCTATCAATACAGCAGGAGGCTAAAGAACATTTCTGGATCTGATAATGGTAAAACGTATTCACGAATATGAAACAAATTATATGTGTGTCCTGAAAATATGGATTGTGGTACTTAATTCAACTAAAACAAATTGGAAAACTAGATGGTTCATCAGCAACACCCTACATTTGTCTAATATATATAACGTACTGAAGTATGGCGGAGAAAGAATTGTTCTGGTCACGAGATGTTATAGGCAATGTTTATAAAACATAGGTACAATATGTACCATACCTTTAAAATAGGTACACACTAATATTCATGTTAGTGAATCTTGTCATTTTCTTGTGATATTTTGGACGTCATTACAATTGTTGTGTATTTACATGTATTGTCACCTATTCTTCTCACCTGTTCAACATACATACTGTATTAGAACAATACGTATGTATATATACACTTAGCTTTGGTACATACTGTAATACAACAATACGTATGTATATCTACACTTAGCTTTGGTACATACCGTAATACAACAATACGTATGTATATCTACACTTAGCTTCGGTACATACTGTAATACAACAATAATATGTATATCTACACTTAGCTTTGGTACAAACTGTAATACAACAATACGTATGTATATCTGCACTTAGCTTGGGTACATACTGTAATACAACAATACCTATGTATATCTACACTTAGCTTGGGTACATACTGTAATACAACAATACGTATGTATGTCTACACTTAGCTTGGGTACAAACTGTAATACAACAATACGTATGTATATCTACACTTAGCTTTGATACAAACTGTAATACAACAATAATATGTATATCTACACTTAGCTACATACTGTAATACAACAATACGTATGTATATCTACACTTAGCTTGGGTACAAACTGTAATACAACAATACGTATGTATATCTACACTTAGCTTTGATACAAACTGTAATACAACAATAATATGTATATCTACACTTAGCTACATACTGTAATACAACAATACGTATGTATATCTACACTTAGCTTGGGTACAAACTGTAATACAACAATACGTATGTATATCTACACTTAGCTTTGATACAAACTGTAATACAACAATAATATGTATATCTACACTTAGCTACATACTGTAATACAACAATACGTATGTATATCTACACTTAGCTTGGGTACAAACTGTAATACAACAATACGTATGTATATCTACACTTAGCTTTGATACAAACTGTAATACAACAATAATATGTATATCTACACTTAGCTACATACTGTAATACAACAATACGTATGTATATCTACACTTAGCTTGGGTACAAACTGTAATACAACAATACGTATGTATATCTACACTTAGCTTTGATACAAACTGTAATACAACAATAATATGTATATCTACACTTAGCTACATACTGTAATACAACAATACGTATGTATATCTACACTTAGCTTGGGTACAAACTGTAATACAACAATACGTATGTATATCTACACTTAGCTTTGATACAAACTGTAATACAACAATAATATGTATATCTACACTTAGCTACATACTGTAATACAACAATACGTATGTATATCTACACTTAGCTTGGGTACAAACTGTAATACAACAATACGTATGTATATCTACACTTAGCTTTGATACAAACTGTAATACAACAATAATATGTATATCTACACTTAGCTACATACTGTAATACAACAATACGTATGTATATCTACACTTAGCTTGGGTACAAACTGTAATACAACAATACGTATGTATATCTACACTTAGCTTTGATACAAACTGTAATACAACAATAATATGTATATCTACACTTAGCTACATACTGTAATACAACAATACGTATGTATATCTACACTTAGCTTGGGTACAAACTGTAATACAACAATACGTATGTATATCTACACTTAGCTTTGATACAAACTGTAATACAACAATAATATGTATATCTACACTTAGCTACATACTGTAATACAACAATACGTATGTATATCTACACTTAGCTTGGGTACAAACTGTAATACAACAATACGTATGTATATCTACACTTAGCTTTGATACAAACTGTAATACAACAATAATATGTATATCTACACTTAGCTACATACTGTAATACAACAATACGTATGTATATCTACACTTAGCTTGGGTACAAACTGTAATACAACAATACGTATGTATATCTACACTTAGCTTTGATACAAACTGTAATACAACAATAATATGTATATCTACACTTAGCTTTGGTACATACTGTAATACAACAATACGTATGTATATCTACACTTAGCTTTGGTACAAACTGTAATACAACAATACGTATGTATATCTACACTTAGCTTCGAACAAACTGTAACACAACTATAATATGTATATCTACACTTAGCTTTGATACAAACTGTAATGCAACAATAATATGTATATCTACACTTAGCTTTGATACATACTGTAATTCAACAATACGTATGTATATCTACACTTAGCTTTGATACAAACTGTAATGCAACAATAATATGTATATCTACACTTAGCTTTGATACAAACTGTAATGCAACAATAATATGTATATCTACACTTAGCTTTGGTACAAACTGTAATACAACAATACGTATGTATATCCACACTTAGCTTCGGTACATACTGTAATACAACAATACGTATGTATATCCACACTTAGCTTCGGTACATACTGTAATACATCAATACTATTTATCTGCACTTAGCTTGGGTACATACTGTAATACAACAATACTTATGTATATCTGCACTTAGCTTTGGTACAAACTGTAATACAACAATACGTATGTATATCTCCCCTTAGCTTGGGTACAAACTGTAATACAACAATAATATGTATATCTACACTTAGCTTTGATACATTCTGTAATACAACAATACGTATGTATATCTGCACTTAGCTTCGGTACATCTGCACTTAGCTTGAGTACATACTATAATACAACAATGGGTATGTATATCTAGAATTAGCTTTGGTACATACTGTAATACAACAATACGTATGTATATCCACACTTAGCTTCGGTACATACTGTAATACATCAATACTATTTATCTGCACTTAGCTTGGGTACATACTGTAAAACAACAATACTATGTATATCTACACTTAGCTTGGGTACAAACCGTAATACAACAATACGTATGTATATCTGCACTTAGCTTGGGTACATGCTGTAATACAACAATACGTCTATATATCTGCACTTAGCTTTGGTACATACTGTAATACAACAATACTATGTATATCTACACTTAGCTTGGGTACATACTGTATAACAACAATACATATGTATATCTACACTTAGCTTTGGTACATGCTGTAATACAACAATACTATGTATATCTGCACTTAGCTTGAGTACATACTATAATACAACAATGGGTATGTATATCTACAATTAGCTTTGGTACATACTGTAATACAACAATACGTATGTATATCTGCACTTAGCTTGGGTACATACTGAAATACAACAATACTATGTATATCTGCACTTAGCTTGGGTACATGATGTAATACAACAATACGTCTATATATCTGCACTTAGCTTTGGTACAGACTGTAATACAACAATCCATATGTATATCTACACTTAGCTTGGGTACATACTGTATAACAACAATACATATGTATATCTACAATTAGCTTTGGTACATACTGTAATACAACAATTCGTATGTATATCTGCACTTAGCTTCGGTACATCTGCACTTAGCTTGAGTACATACTATAATACAACAATGGGTATGTATATCTGCACTTAGCTTGGGTACATACTGTAATACAACAAAGGGGATGTATATCTGCACTTAGCTTGGGTACATGATGTAATACAACAATACGTCTATATATCTGCTCTTAGCTTTGGTACATACTGTAATACAACAATACTATGTATCTGCACTTAGCTTTGGTACATACTGTAATACAACAATTCGTATGTATATCTGCACTTAGCTTGGGTACATACTGTAAAACAACAATACTATGTATATCTACACTTAGCTTGGGTACTTACTATAATAGAACAATACGTTTGTATATCTGCACTTAGCTTCGGTACATACTTTTGTACAACAATACTATGTATATCTGCACTAAGCTTTGGTACACACTGTAATACAACAATACGTATGTTTATCTACACGTAGCTTCGGTACATACTGTAATACAACAATTTTATGTATATCTACACTTAGCTTGGGTACATACTGTATAACAACAATACATATGTATATCTACACTTATCTTTGGTACATGCTGTAATACAACAATACTATTTATATCTGCACTTAGCTTGAGTACATACTATAATACAACAATGGGTATGTATATCTACAATTAGCTCTGGTACATACTGTAATACAACAATACGTATGTATAACTGCACTTAGCTTCGGTACATACTGTTGTACAACAATACTATGTATATCTGCACTAAGCTTTGGTACACACTGTAATACAACAATACGTATGTTTATCTACACGTAGCTTCGGTACATACTGTAATACAACAATGGGTATGTATATCTGCACTTAGCTTGGGTACATACTGTAATACAACAATACGTATGTATATCCACACTTAGGTTCGGCACAGGTGAATAAACAAAGTGACACTTATTGTACATAACGGTTGTTAATGGTCAGACATGGCCATCGCCTTCGGGCTCAAGTTGACCTCCATAGCCATCGTCGGCATGGACACATGTAGGTCGCACTGAGAGATGGCCAGTGAGTGACCAACATGATGACATTTGTTCACTATACTAAACTGACCAACGGTCTTCACATTCATGCATTGTTTTGCTAAAATCCTCATCTAGTGTCTCGTAAGCCTCAGTATCGGTTGGGTGTCAATCATATATTGTTGTACATTTAAGACCATGCTTGTACGTATGTATTTTAAGCAAAATTGACATGTGACACTTAAATAAAATAATTTGTATTGTATTGTATTGTTTATCAGTCTATATTCAGTAAAGGAACATTTATAATGTTCTTGTTTACTTGTGCCCAATCCTTTTGCTTTATTTTTGGTTATAACTAAACATCTTTGTTCCTGATTTTTGTATAGGATACAAATGTCTTTTTACCATACATTGCGAAAATTTCACGAACAAGTATTAAATATGAAATTAACAAAATATCACCAACAACCGTGTTCTTAGAGTGAAAAAGTCGATGGAGATCGACCGGGATTCAAACCCTGGACTTCAGATTGTTATACTATCGCTCTAACCGACTGAGCTATCCGGTCAGTGTCCTGGCCTAACTGTGCTACAGTCATACCATTAACGAAGTCAAGGGGAGGTTACTGTATAAACAAAACTAGGGTGTCATGGTATAGAGACCTTAACCACACTTAGTATGACACTAATGGGGAATGTAAAACTGAAGCATATTTGGTATGACATTGGCGGTGAACGCTAAACTGAAACATTTACATGTATAACATTACATCAGCGGTGGACGCTAAACTTAAACATACTTTGTATGAACACAATGGTAAGCGCTAAACTTAAACATACTTTGTATTAACTCAATGGTAAACGCTTAACTTAAACATACTTTAATTTGTATACACTCAATAGTAAGCGCTAAACTTAAACATACACTCTTTGTATTAAAGAAATGGTAATTGAATCAATGGTTAAAGTTCAACATGATTGACTTAAATATACTTTGTATGATATCAAAGATAAACGTTTAAATTAACACACGGAATAAGGCTGATGGCGACAAAGCTTATCAACACATTTTCACTATCTTACGTTTCTGATGGGCGTTTGTTCAATAACACATTGATTATAATAGCAGATTGTGTGATACGAGAATTTTGATTGACGTCCTGACACAGAGATGATAACTGTTCCGAACGGGGGCCATCTTACCAAACAATAAAATCCAGGTTTATGATATAAATACACCCACGGTACCTGTCCAGCTCTACGTCTGTCAGCTTCTGTATGTATCTCTATGTATCACACAGACAGGTAGTGTAGCTCTTTTACCTGTGGTATTAATTATCTCAGGTCATCTGTTATCATCACACTAATCATCTTACTAATTCTTTCATGAATCGTTTTAACTAAATATATTTGTCGAGAAGGTATAACGTCATGGGTATGTCATTTATTCAAAAAAAAAACCGACATCAACTCCAGTATTTATTTCCAAATCAATATAAATCTTGAAATTGAATAATATTACGCGTATTATGATAGAGAACCATGACTCTTTCTGAGTCACGTAGTGTGTATTGTACTGAGCCAACAAACCTATCAGAAGGGAGGCAACTCTTACAACTCACGACAAAGTCGCCTAAAAGCTCATCAAAGAACATGAAAATGTTCTGCCTAAATTATTACATGTGCCTTGATGACATGTTTTATTTGTTTGTTGTTTTTCAGCGACATTAGATAAAAAAAAAAACACCCCAAAAAAACAGAATTCAAACATTTAACATGATCACTGATATCTTACCTTAGGTTCTCGATTTGTCACACGCACGTCTTCGTTGACTACCATCAACCCCTCGTTGTTTGGACCAGGGATATCCCCACTGACGTCACTTTCTCGTCGTTTCCGGTAACCTCTCAGTTTGGCGCGCACCAAGTTAAACAAATAGTTCCGGTCTTTCTGCCAAACTTCCTTTAAAGCAGGATCATGTTCGGGGAAGTCATCGACAGGTAGTCCAAAGGAGTTCTTGCTCGGCATTATTGGTAACGAGGATAAACCCCATTCCTCTGCTGATGACGAGAAATCTGCGTCAGTACCAGATAGTTCTCTGTCGCCATTTGTGCGACCATTGGGGAGCGAAGTTCGTATGTCGTCCTTTGTCGACGGACTATTTTCACTTGATCTAAATTTGATTTTTGGTGGTGCTGATGTTGCTTTTGCTGCTCGTGAATGGGATGATGACGTAATTGATGACGTATTACTGTATCCGTCTATGTGTTCGTAATCACGTAATAACTTTGATTCGGCCTTGCACTTATCTACTTTGTCCACTTTTACCTTGCTAGCCTCCATCTGTAAACATTGAAGCCAATTCGAGAGCTCGGTGTTGTCGACGGCATTGAAATAAACACTTTTCCGGTTCTGATGGGAGACTTTGAACACATAAGATTTTTTGAATCTTTTCTCTTGATCTGGCATATATTCCACCTTTGAATTATTTAGAACAACTGCCACTGTTGCGGATTCATCCGGCGCCATCGACTTAAACCCGAACATACACCCTCTACAAACAACGCACCACAGTTTATGCCATTTAAGAAGGTATTTCTGCTGTAAATACCCACTCATACGTATCTCCTGGAGATCCTTCAGGATCACCGGAATTTCTGGCTTGTTGCGTTTTAGTTTGTCCTTTAAATCCGAAGCAGTTCTCATAATGCCCTTACTCAATCCCTTTTCAGATTTGCCAAAGTCAAGTGACCGGGATAGCTTCCGACTCTGTGGCCGACCGAGGCCCGTATTGGGCCCGGAATCGATCAAACCTGCAGCAACAAAGTCTATAGAAGAGGAGAGAGACGACGCACCATCATTGTCGTCTAATGAATTCGAATCTGTGGAATCGGTGTCTTTTGGAGACTTCTTTTTAAACAAACTATCTAAACTACCGAATGATCTGAGTTTCCTGAAGGTACTAGATTTCTTTTGTTTAGGCGACGACTTTTGAAAGTGAGTTGCCTTCACCGGCAGCGTTTTCACTATCTCTGGTTCCGTATCCCGGCGCAACCGTCTTCGGAAGTCTCCAAGTGAGTCTTTTGGAGGCGATGTCCCGGCGATCGGACTCGAAGTTTCCCGTTCAGGGCTTGGTAAAGTTTCTGCACCCGCAACTGGTACACCGTCCGTAAACGATTCTGACTTTACCAACTTAGATGTACGGACAGAGGTTCTGGCGGATGGAGCATATTTGGGCGTGACATGAGTCTGTGCCTCCCCCTTCAGGATAGGGACGGGCCCACTAACGGAGTGACGCCTTGGACCGTTGGATGCATCGGTTTGTGCATCATTCTCCAAGTTTGAGGCTGGTTTGAGATACGCCATCCAGCAAAGTAGGTCGGATTTCTTCTGCACGCTGAACAGGTATTTCTTGTGAGTGCCCGAGTCATCCAAAATTATTTGGTACTTGTCCAAACCGGATATCGTCTTGGACGCAGCTTGGTTGGGTTTTGTTGCCGCTGAGCTGTATACAAGGGATCGAACGGAACATCCGGGCAACAACACGACGGCCTGGGGACGTTCTGACGTCTTGCTCTCGAATATACAGAACAACATATCTGCAACGACGCACCACACTGTCCTGTGGAGGAAAAGTAGACGATGATTTGAAATAATTTAAGCATCTTTATTATTTAGTTGACATACTAATACAATTTGAACGACATTGACGTAACATTTAAAAAGATAATATCATCACGTCAAAGCAAGAAACGACTCATAATCGAATCGTACCCGCTCCTAAAAATTTTGACTACTATACTGTTATAGTGGATCAGTGGTAAACTGCATGACAAGAAATATTGCATCTAGGACATTTGAAACACAAATCAAAACATACATGGCTTAATCAATCTGCCTACAAACAGTTGTCAATGACGTCATTCCTTTCTGAATTTTTACTGCCCTAATATGATTTCAGAAAGGGGATGCCTGGAGATAAGGAATGACATTACACTGTCAAAACTAAGATAACTATATCTAACATAACACAAACTACATTGCATTAAAGCGGCGTTGCCAGCCACCATTTTCCCGTTTGATCAGCCAAAACGATAATACACTTAAGCATGCCCTATGGATTGTCTTACTTGTGGTTGCCTTGGTCAAATAACCAGGCGGCATGTTCTGGCTGGTCGATGTCCGCCATCGTCAAGTCCTTCAGCCTCTCAACCATACTGGATATCCCATTCGTCTTTGAGATATCTTTTCTAATGTTCGGTCCAAGTGAGTGACCTTGGGCCATTCTGATCTTCATCTGCTGGAACTGCTCTACCGTGAACACGGAAAGGTCAAGGTCATTGTCGCTCGACGCCTGAAAAACATCAATTACGGAACATTTTCAGAAATATGAGTCTTGATAATGACAGTAGTAAATCGGCTACTTTTCAGGTCAATCGTCCCTTATGAACAGCTTTTGTAGGAAATCTTAACGGAGAAGTGAGTAAACATATTAATATAACTATCTATATAACAATAAAAAGAACGACCATATATCAAGTCGTTTACCACTTCAGCATACAAAAATCTATGTATTGATGTTTGGGTACAGACGGATCAATCCACTATAACATTAGACACAATGTCAGTTTGATATCTTTAATTCATATTTTGAATTGTAATCAGCTAGGAGTCATATTATAAATATATTTAGACGATAAATTGAGTTCGACTGGTAGTACCTAAATGATAAGACTGGCATTCCCAAATAGAGAGGCCGCGGTTAACGATCAAGACATACACAAGCACACCAAGCATGAAGTGGCTTCCGTCTACTTTCACTTTTATCATGTCAGAACAACTATCAAATACACGTTAAATCTCTATTGATAGAACACACAAAGGACGTTGATTTTATTTATTCTGCACTTATAGACTCTTGAATTATCTCGCCCAAAACAACGTCAATATGTACTAGTGCCGAACAATAGCGACAGATCTACTGTAGATATGATGGTGAGATCGGACAATCCACCCTATCAATTCTCGTACTTGTGTAACTTTCGTTAAGATTACTAATTTCACGGTGTGGGGTCGCTCGTCTACAAAGATTAACGATCATGATACGCTATCATTGGGCAAAAAAATCTCTAGAAATACGACGTAGTATAAGAAAATTGTAATTGATTTGTCGCTCTAGAGGACAGGTAAGGGGTTAAAGCAATGATTAAGATACAAGACTAAATGTTCGCGTAAATTCATCATTTATATGATTGTTTATCCAAGGGAATCATTTTTGTCGATTGAGCGGTACCGCATTGACCTCTACAGCATGCTACTATAAGATTAGGGTTATACGTCTTTTATTTGTACTTATAAATAAACCTCCACCGTGGAACATACATTTTGACTTAAAGACAAAATTTAAATGTCAAATATTTGAAATATCTGTTCAAGAATTCCGAAATTTAAAATTCAAGTCATGCCTTTTAAATATTTGAAAGGACTTCATCCCTTGTTATGTTGAACGCCATTTGGAGGTTTTGGTTACTCTTTAAGATTGAGTGAGATTCGATGTGTTGGCTGTGGATCTCTAATTTACAGTACATACATATAATACCACAGATAACAATCGGATCTAGCATGGATAACCGTGCTTTCTTTTCGAACAATAAAAACCTGTAGTATTACATTTCCCGACACCGGGTTACATTCCGCGTCGCAGGTAGCAGACACATTGTGTGGGAATCGGATCACATCCGGATATAAAATGACGATAAAACATCTATACTCATACACAAATAATACAGGACTGCCATTAGGGTAAAATGCAAACGAACAACAGTAAACTCAGGACGAAAAAGGTAAACTCGAACAAAAACTGCATCTGACATATATAGCATCAACAAAAAATCAATCGCGTAAACAAACAAGGGCAAAGTCATGTCGCCTCAAAACAAATGAAACTAAAACCGTTCTTATGGATTTAACTGGTGAAGAGGATAGCTGATTATATTACTGTTACTAACGTAAGATTCCTAAACTGGTCAGGTGATGTTCATACACCGCCTCCCACAGGGGATCAGACGTATCAGATCTCATGATGTGCTGTCACTATCTCAGGAATGCCTCCCAAAAAGACTAATATTACTACATGTATGCAGCTAATGATGTGATTTCCACCTTGATTCTCTTTTTAATGTTTTGAACAGGACTCTGCCATGTTAATATCATTTATGTCATAGTTCTATTTTTCCTGGTCGTGGTTTAGTTTTCAAATCAAATTTAAAGTTTCGATGAAAATCGGGAGAAAGTTGATTAATTGTGTTCCTGTGTGTTTATATTTGTTTTTAGAGAAATAAGTTGACACAACAAAACAGTAAATTACCAGACTTACTTATTACAGATATCCTATCCATTCGGTGCAGGCCTTTAACCAGTGCTTTAATAAATCCCTTTAAAGTCAAATACGTTTAGGAGCTGCGGTTTCTGTTTACCATTAGTTAACCCGCAAGCCTTACTTTTGACCCGTACGTACAGCTAGGTGTGTATCTATATCACGGGGATTACTGTAGATTAAAGTCTTATATTGTACTTGTGTAAACCCTAATTGATCCTGACTCTAGCGTGTCGTGCGAGTTCCGTGCCTGCTAGGAGTCAATGTTCTTAACGCTCAAAACAGTACAGAGAGCTATAGCCTCCTCATCTACTGAAATCAACGTACTCGACGTTGAATATAATAGGGAAATCACAAAATGGCCACGTTTACAGACAGCAACGTACTCGACGTCAAATAGCATAGGTAAATCACAAAATGTCCACGTTTACAGACAGCAACGTACTCGACGTCAAATAGCATAGGTAAATCACAAAATTTCCACGTTTACAGACAGCAACGTACTCGACGTCAAATAGCATAAGTAAATCACAAAATTTCCACGTTTACAGACATTAAACTATCTTAAAGTCTCCATTACATGTATTAATTCTGAACGCCAGTCTATTCTATCCATATATAACAGCCTAAACACCTGAAAATACTAACAATATACTTCAAAAGTAAACTGTAATTCGTCTCAATTTGGGCTACATACTTTCGGTATCATAGGATTATTGGATACCCTCTATATCCAGTATTCCCGTAGAAATGTACCAAATACAAGTTCAATATGTGATGCAACTATGAACCGTTCCCACGTATCAACATGTTTAAAGACTTTCATATTGCCTATTAATAAACTGCAAGGCCAAAAACTAGTAATATGAGGAGTACTCCTAGAAAACACGAAAAATAACATACAAAAGCAAGCAGCTAGAACTAGGAGTAATGGCATTTTTACAGCTTTTCCCAGTGAAACTTTAAACTTTAACTTCAAATACAGCTAAATCTAGGCTTTCTCGCTTTGGTTTTTTCATTTGAAACTTAATGAGATATTCCCATCAGTCACAGAATGTTCTGGCTTTACACCGACTCGAGATCGGGGTATGCTCTTGCCAGGGCTGTCATTAGTGTAAACTGTATCACAGGTAAAACAGACAATAACCTTGAGGAAGGAAACACAATATTACAAGAATACAAAGAAATGCTTAAATGCTATCAAAATCATTTCAAATTAATGTCTTAAACAGTTGAAATAGATATGTAGACGATTATTTTAATTGCCCCGTTAACGACTGAGTGTCTCAAGTTACTTTTTACATTACAAGAATCCCCAGAATACAATCTGATAGACGCGAATACGTATATTAAGAGCCCTTTTATGCTTTCGAAAGAAATTAATAAGTTTTAAGCAAAGTCATCTGATATCAGTTATATTCATTGACTGTTTAAGCGGGGTTAAATTCATCACAACATTTTTGTGAGATCGCTTACCAACAGTCATACTGACATATTATGAATCAAAGTGACTCAAAATATTGAGGCCAATACAAAGACGCAAATTCAGCACTAATACGTAATAATAGGAATCGAGAAAACAGCAAACAAACGGTAAGAACCATGACAAAACTGAATCACAAAGTTGATAAAAAAGGGATATGATTCGAGCAAATACGAAAACAAACGGAAAGGAAAGACACAATATTTCCCCAATAACGAGGGTGTGCCAATAGTCTTTCAGAGCAGTAGGCATTTCTGTTGAAAGAGTCGGGGAGGATAATCGTATCTTGGTACTAGCTAGTGTACATACATGATGATGGGTTGTGCGATCAATAAATACATATCAATTACACTATTTAATAAATCATACGCAATCCGTTGTATTATATATATTTTTATTACATACTTACTTATAAATACGGGTTTTTTGTATATGCGATACGACACAATTGCTCTTACCTATATCAGCCCTCGCCGTTTCACACCCCAAAAGCTGTATCAGCCCCCGCCGTTTCACACCCAAAAACCCGTATCAGCCCGCAAAACCCGTATCACACCCCTTTTGGATTTTTTCGTTTTTTAATATTTCAAAAGAAAATTTTATCATCAGTAGCTTTTATAAGTAAGTATGTAATAAACAGAATAAAACATGACTTTTTCCATATCACACCCAGTATCAACCCTCGACTAATATCAGCCCACGACTAATATCAGCCTTCGGCCCTTGGGCTGATATTGCAGTCTCGGGTTGATACTGGGTGTGATATGGAAAAAGGCATGTATTATTCTCTATATATTAAAAAGACATAACAAGAAATACATACTGTATTGTAGTATTACTGCCCGAGGGTTGATATTAGTCTCGTGTTGATACTGGGTGTGATATGGAAAAAGGCATGTATTATTCTCTATATATTAAAAAGACATAACAAGAAATATATACTGTATTGTAGTATAACTACAGAAAGTAAGCTGCAGACAATGTACTGACACATGTATAACGTATGATAATGTTCAGAAATCAAAGTACCAGCATAACACATCATCACCCCAGATTTAACCGGTTTACAATTTACAACAGTAAACAAAATATCATTGTAGCAGTTATAAAGACTTAATCAAAGTAACAGCAAAAACAGGCAACTACCATTCAGTTTTCAGAATTGCAATAAAGCCTTCTTTTATAAAAACAAAAACAATAAAACCCTGAGATAATAACTTTATAATTGTGATTAAAACCGCATGTTTCTTGGCCAACAGTCACAATTTCAAGTCTTTTCCTTCTTCTAGCAAAATGTAAAAAAGAATACTCTTAATCAGTTTCTTGTCCTGTCCTCATACTATGTTTTTCTTGCCTCATTCGGATTATTTTCTGCATAAGTGACTTTACCAACCGACACCTTTTCTAGTTCTTTCTTATAACATCAATATTTGTTAAATAATAACTAACCTCTGTCGGAATATTTCCTGCACATGTGACTACAATAAACGACACTCATTCCATCCTTCCTTATAACATCAATATTTGTTAAGTAATAACTAACCTCCGTCGGAATATTCCCTGCACAAGTGACACTCGCGTATGTTTATATATTAAACATACGATAGCTTCTGAGTTGTAAAATACTCCGATACACAAATATCTTTCCACTTAAAAGTCTGTTAGAATTGTGTATACACTGGGTAGGATCACATTGCCGATAGCAGTATGTTAAATAACCTGTCGGAACCCAATTACACTAGAATAATGAATACGTTATTATCTCACGTAATTCCATCAGAAGTACAGATATGGCTTGCTAAAGGCACACAGTGGTCGTCAAATACGATACCCAAGAATATCCACCAAGTACAAAACACGAAACTCAATTTCCTAGGACGCATTCAAGAAAACACTCAGTCGTATACATAGTCATGAAATATGTTTGTTCAATGCGTGTTTTCAAATGTACAGTTTCTCAGACACACCTTTTATCATAATTTATTAAACACTTCCGCTGATGTGTCGTTGCCAAATTCGTCATTAGGTATTTAAAAGTATACTCCAGCGACACAGTATATATTTACACTGATCGACCACAGAGAGACTGGCCTGTAGTACTCACTACAATGGTTAGAGCTTACGGTGCCACACAAACTATTGTTTACAGGCTTAGATACTGGTCCTCATAACTTATGACTTGCAGAATATTCATAACCTTAGCATAGTACACACAGAAAGTGGTGGCAGTGGCTATTTAGCGTACATACATATAATGTAATGTCCGTCTGCACGGCCTGTCAGTTATAGTATATACCTGTCAAAGTGATCATCTACATACAAATAATCACCATGATGAAGGTAGATCGGCGATTTGTTTTATAGTACAAAATGATAGCAAATACACGTCCTTGCAATCAAAATGATTGCATTCAGACAACATACAGATCAAATATGTATACTACTGTACATTTTCATCCAAACATCAAAGAACAATTGAAGTTAGGTTTCATTAATTAATTAATTAATTTAGTTAATGAGGTTTGATACGACTGGATCTTAGTCGTCTCACAGCTTTTCTACGTTAAATAAGTTTGAATTAATATCACCTATCTTTGAATACATAAAGTTCTAATAATTGGGTTTAAAATGTACGCTTATATCGACTCAACGGCATCTAGTTTCATTAAAGCAATCTATATGTATTGTTATACTGACCAATAGACGGATCTCCTTATGTTATACACATGTATATAATATTCTTAAAAATACTTATATATATATGTATATATATATATATATATATGAAGTACTTGATGTATTGTTATATAAGCATCGAGAATATATACCATCATCCTGCCCTACTTAAACACAAACTTCCAGAAGTGGTCCGTTATCACACTGACACTCGTCACGATGCCTGCCGTAAACTACAGGAAATATAGATATGTTTCCAGGGTGTAGTACTGTTTGTTGACGAAAGACCATATACTACTCGGTACAGCGTGGCACTAGCTTTCCTGCTTACACATATGAGCATACCCCAATGACAAACTCCTGGATCCCCACTAAACACCAAATGTTTCCGTAATCATTAAATCATTAAATCAGGTTTTGAAATGAATCCGACCAGGAAATACATACACGATCTAGATGTTCACTGCTTGTCTATCAACTCCACTATATCATCTTCTAGTGTTCATTTCTATACCTGATCACGTGTCTGACAGCCAGGGAGTAGTTTGATGTAATTGTGACATTCATAATTGTAGCTCCAACCTTTGTTGAAATACTAACCCCGATGATCCCATTTGTCAAGTACGTATTGATTCGTACTCAACATCTTACGTCCACCAATTGTAGGTAACCCGTAAAAACATCCGCCCAGTGACATATACTGTTGGGTTCCCATGCATTCCTCTACGTCTCAAGCGATCCCGTAATCAAAGATACGCCGGTCAAGTACCTAGATTTCATTATAGTCCAAACTCAATATTTTATAAATATAGGTTGAAGTATACAGAGAAATCGGCTTTGATCCGTTCCATCATTATTTATCATAGATTGTGTGATATACTTCGGTATGCTTTAGTCTATGTAGCTTGTTACCGTGTCTGACGCCTACCTTGTCAGCTACGGTAGAGCCAGTCTGTTCAATATTATCCTAACACACAATTACAACCCGGTCGGCGGTCTCAATAATACTTACCGTGTTTTTTCATTATAATTGTACATTTCTAAAGACAGTGTAATCAACGATTAGGGCTATTTCAATATTTTTGAAACAATCTGCCAGTTGTTGCCTAAGAGTAGAGGACAAACTGCTCTTTTTATCGTTACCACCTGTTAATCTTTGTTCAACAGGTGGGATATGGTCAGCTCAAATGTCGTCTTTATTTAGATATCAACGTTTAACATTACTGATAATCTTGATATGATATTGATTATCTTATTCTTTATCTATAAATATGTAAATAAATTTTTAGCAAAATTGTTGAAAATTGCATAAAAAGGCACGCGCACCGTTCATTTAAGCAGGTGTATAACGCTAATACGGAGATGTACATTAGAATGTGATATTGGCCGATATTGTAAGAGGTCCAATTGTATTCGCTTATGACAATCTTACAAAGTAATTCTGTTTTTTACACAAGATATTTAAAACCAGTTCCCAGTACAACTCGGACAGAATGTTGACGAGTATACGATACATGTCTATCCTGATTACTACGTAAGTCAACATATTTTGTCAAAGAATTAATCACAACACAGAGAAACGTCGCCATGTTTGCCTTTGACCAAGAGGTATTGATTTTATCGAATTGGTCCTTGTAACTTCCCATTGGGTTTGGGTTTTTATCTTTTTATGCATATGTATGCTGTTATTGGTCCCCAATGCATATTTATGTGACAGTATTACTACACATGTCTCTAATGTCAGCTTGCCGGCTCGGGCACTATTCCTCCCCGAATACAATATTGCTGTTAAGTAAAAATAAAGGAGAAAATTCGTCACTGGATTGGTGGCAAGTTTGATCCACTTCTGATAACGGTGTAAATTCAATTATTGAGCTGAGGTAAAACTGTTACGCTTCAGTACTAAGTTTTGAAACATGATCAGTCATCTTCTATTATAATTATTTAGATTAAACCAATTAGAACATTACTTTAGTCATCTTCTGTTAAAATGAGTTCGATTTAAGGATGTACACCTCTGAGAAGTCAAAAAATTCCTGTATTAAACGTTTTTTCTTATATTGATTTTTGGAAAAAGGAGATAATGACATAGTAGAAAATGCAAAAAAAATATATGTCGGTGTGTTCTTTTTTGTGCTATGATCGGTCAAAGATACCAATTTAACACAATATGTGATTTTAGGTGAATTTTCGGGTTTTGACCATTTTCAGAACAAATTCATACAATTTCTTCCAAGTGTGTTATCAGATATGTATGAATGTTTGTAGAATTGATAAAAACAAATTCTTTGAAACTATGGAAGTAAAAATCTCTTTAACTTATTAATTTTACTCAGATATGCGATTTAAGTTACCCCTACCCCTTATTTTTTAATGGAAAAAATGCGCATTTTTCACCATTTTTTGCGGATTAAACGCTTGATATAAAAAAATCCTGTAATAAACTTTTTTTAGTATTCAATGAATCAAAAAAATCTAATACAGCCACATAAATGGGGGGTCGGTGTGCTTCTTTTTTGTCCCATTATTATTTGTGTAATTTTTCACCTTTTTCGGGGTCAAAAATCAAAAGTGCTTCAGTTAAAAATTAACAATATTACAAAACTTTCCACTTTTTTGCATATTATTTTAATCATATTGAACATTATAAAGTTGTACAGCAAAATTGAACCTGCTACAATTAAAAATGGTGACACAATGACAATTTAAGTGATCAATCTAGTGTCAAAAAAGGTGAATTTTGGCTCTTTGTGAAGCGCAAGAAATTCACATAAATACACTTTTTCAAAATGGCCGCCAAATTGGTCATTTTTTTTAAATTCTTGTAAAAAATGTTCTACACACAACAGACATCTAGTTTTTTTTACATGTTTTTCAGATGTGTGTTTGCTATTATACCTATCATAATTTGTTAAATATTACAAAACCCCGTTACACCAGATCAAAACGAGACTTGAACGTGACTGAAACCTCAGAAGAGTACATCCTTAAGCAATCAGAACACTACTTCAGTCACCTGTTGATATGCTGAGTGCGAGTGAAATTTTAATTGATGACCAAGATGCTACTTATATGTGGTGACAGTAACTGACGTCATACAGTATTGTCGATGTAAATATTGTATAAAATATTTACAAGGCGGCCAAGAAGACATTTCAAGTATTGAGAAATACGTCTATAGACATACTGTTGACGGACCAAGGGTTTTCTATCAATTTTGATTTTACAGTCTTTTTGTTTTCTATGCTGTTAAGTAAATAATTAAACTTGAATGAAGACATTTTACTAATTAGTTGTATTCTGTAATGGATCGTTTTCTTTTGCATTTGATTGGTTTAAAATATTCTTGTAGTCGCATCGCGTGACTACATGAGCATTTGTTGAAATTGATCAGACAGAGCAGTGAAACCTTAATTATTAAAACAGATTTTAACCAAATGTGCTGATTATTTCATCTTAATTGAAAGTAGTAAAAAAAGCCGATACTTTTTTCTTATGGAAAGGTAGCATCGTCGATTTAAACAAAAAAATGAACTAAATTCCATACCTGGACAAATGGGCCGATAGAAGCTGTTCGATATTATCACAACTTTATCTGTGAGGCTTATGTATCACGATACCTTGAAGGTTCACTTTGATCGATATGAAGGGAAAATGTACCACTAGGGCAGCAACTCTTGGAATATATACTGCATTGTGTGACAAATTTTCATTCAAAAGCACAATATGGACGACTTTTGTTGTTAATGGAACTGCTAGAAGAAGTATTTTACCGACTATTAAATTGCTTTTGTGGCTATTTATTGTCTCGAGTGCAATTTCTTTCACACACTAAGTTAGAAGAATCGTTGACATTTATTCACATTTAAAAGCAATGATATTTTTATTGTAATTGTACTTTTAAATATCTGGTGAACAGACTAGAGATAATTAGGTACCTGTGCTAATTTAGGTCGTCAGATTAAATGCCAGTAACGGAATACGTTCTTAAAGAGGTAAGTGCGAGGTACGAATAAATCATAACAGCCTCCTCGCACACATACGTTCACATTTAAAAGCAATGATATTTATATTGTAATTGTACTTTTAAATACCTGGTGAACAGACTAGAGATAATTAGGTACCTGTGCTAATTTAGGTCGTCAGATTAAATGCCAATAACGGAATACGTTCTTAAAGAGGTAAGTGCGAGGTACGAATAAATCATAACAGCCTCCTCGCACTCATCAGTGTGAGTGGGACGTCAATTATACACCTATCGATAAAGCAGTTCTACTTAATAATTATATTGGATAGTTAAATTTTATAACTGAAATTGTGAAATCTATAGAATGTATCACCCCTTTCGTGACTGGGCATCATATTTGTCATTAAACTGTATTCAATTTTTCAATTTAAATTACTGCAAGTAGATGATTTTTACCATCAGGACAATGTGCCAATAGTACTCTAAAGCATGATTAAATGCCTTTGGTACCTTATACCTGTCTCTTGTATCGCATTGACCTTTAATTCCCGACAGTCGATCCTATAATTTGATGTATTCGACTTAGCTGCTAACTGATATATAACATTTAATGAAATTAAAATGTGTTTATTTTTCAAGTGAGATTGTCAGCAATTGTCACAGTCAAATAATCATGTAAACTTAAACCATTTACGTTGATAGCGTTTGTCCATTCTCAAGCAAACTAATGACAATACTGTTATTTATGAAAAGGCCTCAAAACTACAAACTAAAATACCAATTTTCTGGTCCTGGTATAACGTGCAGAATTACTGACTACACATGGTGCTACGATACGGGGGACGTTAACTCCCTCAACAACAGACGGATTAAAAAACAGGCATATAGCTTCATTTATAGGAATAAACTGTCGTTTCTACAGAACCAAAAGCATAGGGTAAGCTTCACAAGAGTAGTTTCTTCGGCATTTTTTTTTATCAACTTAATAATAATTTGATGAATTCATATCAATTGGATCAATAATTCATTTATTTATGTTTCAGACGATTATCTTCAACTTTCAACAAAATTTTGAAAACCACGCGTTATGTACTGTACTGTAGGTATTCCCTCCCCAATTATTCCCAATCCTTCAGTTTATATAAATGCTAAATATTGTTGCCCTTATTGTTAACAGTACTGACAGGTTTATATGAGATAAGCGAGGTGTGTATCCCTACAGTATAGGTGAGTGTAACACTACGCCAGTTAAAGTACTGGCTGACAATACACACATATTGGGTTGTCTACTTTGGCCGGTCACCAACGACTGGGGTGTCCGCCACCACTATAGTACCGTTACAATCTGTGTCAGTGGAAATATGTGGCATGGCATTGTCACAATGTCACCGACTATGAAGTGAAATAGTGGGGAATCTTAATAAGCGGTTTGTTTTTTAAACACCAAATAATAGTATGATATCAGACAGGCATTTGTAAATGAAACAATTCGGCATTTAAAGTTAGGGCTTTTAAACCCACAACTTCAATGCATAACATATAAGATGAACCTTTCACAAATGATCTGGGTATGAAGCCAAACCGTCGGCAATTTGAATCACATTAAATGTATCCTCCACACACTAACACAAAATCCGAACTCACTGTCGACAATCACAAAGCCAAAAGGCAGTATTTATCCTACTAAAGACCAGGTACTCCATAAAAAATAAGCATTTCTAGCAACGCATGTGGTATCCGTCATGACTTCTGCTGTCTGGAAAAATTACACCCAGTTCATGGGCCAAATCATTAAACATACCGAATTTGCATTGTAATATTCAATATAAGAGCGAAACCTAACACAGAATCATTATCATATCTAAAACTGTTTCAAGTCCATCTCCATATAAATGTGTTTGAATAAACAAACATATCTAAAAGAGCGTGACAAGCCTCGACAAAACAAGACTGTATTACTACTTAACTCCATCCACAACCTCTGAATCCAGGTAGATAAGTCAAACCATCAGGTCATTCCCTCAGGTATACAAAACAAACAACTTCCCAATACTACATGTACCTATATCAGATGAACATTTCGTGATTATTAGAAGTAGTACAGATACAACATACCTTGTTCGGAAGTACTTTTACGGGATGTACTTTAAATCGGTCGTCGCTTCACACAAATAAACGTGATATATATCACTCCAAATACAACTGAAAGCAGTTGTACATCTTCAAATATGTGTAATGGAGGGAAGTGCATCAAACTCACGTTCTACGCTACCACAGCGCTAGGGGCGACACACAGAATCACCACATAAGCCTACTCACTGAAAATCAGCACAGATGAATCCCTTGAAACTCACATAACAAGAGTTTACGTAAGAAGCTGTATTGAACTCCCGTTCTGAAAATCATCGCAAACCCATAATGTCGTATCCATTTCACTATACCGTAACACCTCCTTCCGTGTCATCGTTGTTTATTACCGATCATTACAACCTACTGAACGTTCGTGTTAGGAGATGGGCGGTCTGCCGAGTACTCTATTATACCTAGAGTAAGATACAATCACACCGACGTATTCGTTAGTGTAGTGGGATTGCTTTGGCCTCGTGACCTCATTGCTCGCTAACGCTGATGACACGGGCACCTTTGATCTGTAATCTATTTGTTGGACAAAAGCACACGCTTCTAATTGTGTAGGTGTTTGTCGCTCAATGGATGAGCCGGACAAACGATTAACAACATCAGGACTTATGTATACAAATGGATTTACACATTTGACCACTGACACATTTGTCGAGTTATTCCTCTTTTGTTAAAACAACAACAACACAGATTCGAAGCGGCAGTTTTTGAATGACAAATTATATTTGAGCACGCACAGAATGGGCGTTAAAACTAATATTGGAGAACATCTTTCAGAAATACATCGGTATGAGACAAAAACAGTCAACCAAATTAACAGTCCATAGACAAAGTGCTATATATAGTTGTTAGCTTCACAGAATTTGTGTATAAACATTTGCATCATGTACGCAAGAAATAGTCTACGATTTTCAATAGAACTTTGAATATGGATTTCTATTATATGTGAACTTAGTGAAAATATGCGTGAAAAGTGCAATACACAACATGACGATATTGTAATAACAAAACAAAACAAAACACAAAAAAACACAAAAAAACGCTGACACTGCTAATAGTAAAGCAGGCAATCGAGAATATTATGTTCTAAATGAAAGAATAGAAGAGACAATCAGGCTGTTCAAAAACAAGATTTCTGAAGATTTATACACAGGGAAAGATTTATCAAACGTATTACAGCAGTTATACTACAATAATAAACCGTATACAAACTACTGAGACTGTAACAAAAGCATATTCAAAAAATCTAATACAAATTCTGGGACTCGCGGAAATTGTTAATAAAGCATAAATAATTGTATATAATACATCTTTTGTCTAGGAACATCTTTAGAATATGTTGTCATTTTAAGTCATTTTGTTAACTGCTACAAGTGATCTGTTAAGACAGATTTAAAGTCAAATAGAAAAATAGATATATCAACAAACGGGAAACAAATCGAAATATCAACACGAAAACAAACAACAAGGAAGACTAAGACGACATCATAAATTCCGACAAAGGGATAGGGTACGTACTGTATTCATGAAACCGTGCTAGTGTTCAAACCCAGAACCTGTGCTCAAAACTAATTTCTAGTGCAGTAGTGAAATATTAAGAAAACACATGTTATCAATGATATGGAAGAACCTTAGAAAGACGTCGAATACCGTTTTAAATGTTTACACCAGGCTTTTTGACCGTGTTGTATGATTAAAGGGCAAACAAGAAAGTTAGCATGAGCACACAATCTATACTCGAGCATGAAAGCGGGTTCATAAATATTGGCCCGATAGACAACAATCACGTGCTCCACATGGGTGTGTGTTTCCTGTACCACATGTGGCCCCCGTCATGATGTCTCCGTGTTTTATATTAGCATCTGCTGTGTCATCGTAAACACATACATTGGCACTTTTTACCACCAATAAAATGATAAGCGTTGTGTTTTGTTAGCTCCGTCATGTACTGTAACTTGACAATCTTTTATGAACTGGTTTGACGAAGACAGGACTGCAGTAAATATTGTAAATAAATTGATAACTTGTTTTGCTATTAAACATCCAGTTAACATTTCGATATGTTAAAAATTTCACCTGAACTTACAACAGATATAAAATACAAAAGACAACTATGAAAGAATATACACAAACATGGGAAAAGACAGGATAGGCTTAACTCGTGTAAAATGTACACGTCATTATAATAAATAACGGGCGTATCTAAGAATTCACAAATTCTACCAATTTGGAGCTAACAACTTGCACCTACTTAACAGCTGGTGTACAGAAAAATAAACACAAATCGACACAAAGGTAGAAAGTGATTATAAGGGGTAGACGACCTAGAAAATCAATGATTCGAGTAGATAGAAATGTTGTGACAAAGCGATCACAAGTTTTGAATGAATACTATTCCGGGCCGTCTATTTATCCAATTTCCCGAAGATATATGTATTAATGTACATTCTTTAAACTTCCCATTACGAAACTACGAAAATGATCCAATATAAATCGTCTGAATTCTAGCCCATATCACCTGAAGAAGACGAATCTGTGATATTTTCACAACCAGTGATACAGACCTTAACGAATTCAGATAGACCACATGTATCATGTTACCTATTTTAAAGAATACATCATTAAAATATAATCAGGTATAGATAAATACAAAGTGAAATGATATTTTACCTTTGAGGATCAAATCCAGGTGTGTGGTGTGTCGCGAGAAGTGACAGTGTCGTCATGTTTACGTGTTATATGATAAACACTGTACACGTTATACATCGGGAACACAATTATTAATCGCATTTTCATAGCAATCTGTGGACGACTCCACGACATTACAATAACTATTATACATCCTGGCATCTCCACCATGTAACAATAATAACATATACAATAATACCTCCACGACGTTACAGTTTATGTTTGATGGACTATATTGTCTAGTCTATGTTTGCTGTATATAACGAGAGTGTAAACATTGAACCACTTGAATACCGACCCATATAAATATCTTGTCCGATTAAAGTCAAACAAGTGTATACCATGCCACAAAATAAATGCTTTCGATAGTACACACCTCATACACCATTCACAGCTGCAGTG
Source organism: Mizuhopecten yessoensis (assembly GCF_002113885.1). NCBI lineage: Eukaryota > Metazoa > Mollusca > Bivalvia > Pectinida > Pectinidae > Mizuhopecten > Mizuhopecten yessoensis. Next base: position 256,030 of record NW_018403589.1, on the reverse strand, counting down.
TTATATCGAACACGACTTCATGAACTGTTCAAAAAGACGGTGTTTCGTTCATAGAAAACGTTGTCACAGACCATTCACAAGGACGGTGTTTCTATCGACAACGTTAACACGAACCACTCACAGGGACTGTGTTTCCATAGAAAACGTCACAACTAACAGCTACCATGTTATATCGAAAACGACCTCACGAACCGTTCAAAAAGACGGTGTTTCGTTCATAGAAAACGTCGTCAAACCATTCACAAGGACGGTGTTTCGTCGATAGAAAACGTCGTCAAACCATTCACAAAGACGGTGTATTGTCGATAGAAACCGTCGTCAAACCATTCACAAGGACGGTGTTTCGTTCATAGAAACCGTCGTCAAACCATACACAAGGACGGTGTTTCGTTCATAGAAACCGTCGTCAAACCATTCACAAAGACGATGTTTCGTTCATAGAAACCGTCGTCAAACCATTCATAAGGACGGTGTTTCGTTCATAGAAACCGTCGTCAAACCATTCACAAAGACGGTGTTTCTTCGATAGAAACCGTCGTCAAACCATTCACAAAGACGGTGTTTCGTTCATAGAAAACGTCGGCAAACCATTCACAAGGACGGTGTATTGTCGATAGAAACCGTCGTCAAACCATTCACAAAGACGATGTTTCGTTCATAGAAACCGTCGTCAAACCATTCACAAGGACGGTGTTTCGTTAATAGAAAACGTCGTCAAACCATTCACAAGGACGGTGTTTCGTCGATAGAAAACGTCGTCAAACCATTCACAAAGACGGTGTTTCCATAGAAAGGTCACAACTAACAACTACAGTGTTAGGATAGAAATCATCACCGAAGAATATTCACAAGTACAATGTTTCGATAAAAACAGGACTGCAGTGTTTGAATTCAAATCATTATCCAAGAGCATTCAAAAGCACAGAGTTTCAATAGAAAACGTTGTACACACAATAAACACGTACAATATAACGCTATGTATAATGGTGGTACTATATGGGTATGTGAACCACTGAGTACCGTGACTGAAGACGTGACTTACCCATTACAAACCTGTACTAGCTCGTTATCACACGCTTCACGAACTCCACTAGTCATGCATACCCGTTCAATTAGTCTGATGAACTTATTATAAAACTTCTACTTAAAAAGTAGAATTTTAAATTAAATAAATCTATTTGCGGGTTTTTAACGACGGATATGAAAATGTTACCGTTATGGTGAGATGATCATCAGAGTAAAACTGTGAAAAATAACATGACTTTAAATTCTTTATTTGTTGATTGGTTGATTTAACTTAAATCAACAAATAAAGAATTTTAAGTCATGTCATTGCTTTTTTGTATTACAATTATAATACAAATATAATTGGCTGACTTGTTTGATTACATTAGCGCAAAAAATATGCATCAGACTTTCAAGCGTGGGTAGCAGTAGCATGGCATTACCAAGAGTCATAAAAGGATTATTTAAATAGCGCATTAGTATCGTATATACTTATTGAGGAAGCAATTAATGCATATAAATAGTACTTAAATAAACTACTACTTTAGTTTAAGCGATAAACAACAAAATGGAATAAATGCATACCTACATTACTAAATATAGTCGTGTCCAATTTATGATGTTGTTTTTGAAGTTCCAATTTATCCAGTAGAAGTAGATATCTAAATGGATGTCCTAACACTCGAGATGAAATCGTGACATTAGCCAACACTTCTAAAGACTTACTACTTCTATCTATTTCAATGTCGCACCACGAAGAGGACAACGACGTATATTCAAATGGCTTTGCACACTATGAAGCTGGCATCGACCCAAATCATAAAACTCAGAAGTCTAATAGAAAAGACCGGATAAACTTAAACTCTAAATTCCTCTGAGCGATCTCTTTCTTTTCTTGTAGTCAACTGGACTTTTATGAAAGATGCATGTAACACACATATTTGATTGCACCTATAATATTTGGTAATAAATCGAGTATGCCAAAAGTGAATTACGCTCCATCATACAGCTGTTTTGTCCTTCTAGGATGATAGTGGTGCTAGGCGCCACACATGTGGAAATTCATATTGGTCTAAGCTGCAGATGAAACAGAAAAGGAGGTGCGTAAATACCTGTAAATGACCGATTAAAAATACACGTATAAATTGACAACTGAACAACCCTCGAGACTGTGGTGTAAACATGTACCAAGGCACTAGATCACTACAAACGTTTACATTGACTACTTCGTGTGGAAGTGTTAATGTTTACCTATTTATTCAGTTTCCTGATAATGAACATCACATATACCTGTAATGACGGGATAATGATGCACCTTTTATAATTCTGCATGGACGACAAATCACGTGATGTCACCTTTCACTGTTTCGCTATTCCAAACTGACATTTATCAAACAAAACAATCGCAATAGTCTTATTGCAATTTTTCATTCAAACATTGGGATCGATTTACAAAATCATCTAAAGTACACATACAACAAAATTTAGAATTCCTGTTTTCTTCATTTCAAATACTTATTTAATCAAGACAAATATTTCACAAAAAAAACATTTGACTATAAACTTACTATTTAAATTAAACTCGTGACTTAATACTGGATTTGTTATATTATTATGAAAGCTGTCTTAATGCACAGTCAAAACGTAAATGAATGCCATCCTCAAATATATTGCATCCTCTAGGAATACGGATGTGTCGAGGAACGTTTGAGGCGTACACTTTTCAATCTTCGGCTTTTCAGCAATATTCTACAGTAAGAACTGATCAATGAGAAGCATGGTTACTCTGCCAGTTTGCTATTATTTACAAGTATATGGTATACTATTATTGTCAGAACCGAAATTCATTCTACTGGAAAAAGTCAGTTTTGTATTTCTTATGTCAGTACAAAGCACCCAAAGAACCGAAAAGGACGTTAATATAGTAAATGGACCAATGACCTATGCCCCCTGTAGCCAATCTTACAGCTATACCGGTAGATATACTGTGATGTATAAATTAGGAATAAAGATCTTTATCTTTATAAGAAATATCTCTGCATAAAAATAACTATCTTTATCTATTCTGTAGCACGATATCAGCATCCATCGAAACATGAATACCTGACGGCTGTTAATACCACATTATTATAACATTACTGTCCTCATGTTGGTTTATCTGTGGCATATTGGTCATTTCCTGTACTGCTGATATTGCGACCGTGACGGGTTTGTTTTTATTACCTTCAAGCCTAATGGCTAGGAAACTATCGACACAACAATCAAGAAAAATTGAGTTATAATATCACGGATTACATTTTTACTTCTACGTTTATATGTGCTCGAAGGGAACTTCAAATTCCAAGCATCTGAAGATATTTATGTACTGCAAAAACAGTCATTTTCGCGAGCGATATTTTCTTTTTCAGTTACTACATCCATTTCCTTTTGCCGAAATATTTAATATTAAATATTAAACAGAACATACAAAGCATTTCACAAATACCAACATTGCAAACTTAATAACTAGCTTTGAACATATCTTTCTACATAGCAACAACCTCGAGTATGCAATTAGTACATATTGTATGTACCTACCTTAAACTACAAGACACAGACATATCTTCTTGACAATCCATCTAAGCATCACAGTTAAATATCCACCAAGAAACAGTGTGTTGTTGAATCAATCGCTCTTGTACACTGTTTGTAGGCTAAAAAGTCCCAACATTTATATGTAGTTCATATCGCTATGGACCTCCTCTGCCGTGTAGTTCATTAGAAAGATAATAACGAGAAACGGTGCCGTTCTGAGCTCTAGCTTATCATTACTATAGTACAACAAGCAATCTTGTAGTACAACAGGCGGTACGTCATAAAGCAATGCTAAAGATCCTTACTATAGTAAAGCAGGCGATACGCGCGTGTTGAACAATCCAGTATACAAGATCACACGAGTGCATACACATAAACTCTTTCCTGAAGACCCGCTGACAAGAATGTAAACACATAATTTATTAAAACATTTTTATCAGATTTTAAAAGTCCGTCATGGGGTTACGATTCCCTCCCTTTGAGCAATCCGTTAAATAATGCCGTAGTCCGTCTATAAGTGAGCAAAAACAACATGATGGCCGCCATTAACATCATTCTCATTCGCTTTAATTGGTACGTTAGCTTACATGAAAGTAATATAACATATTGAAATGCGTTATCAAATTACTCTTATACTTTCTAAATTGAAAATGCATGATTTATAGAAGCCATTTATGTCACTTTGAACGTTATATGTTTTAAAAAGACAGGTCATCAATAACCGTATGTAAACATTAAATAACACAGAATACATCATTTGTGATTTAAAAACTAGATTTTTAAATAAAAGTATCCAACTAGTAGTCAATTAAGTTGATTTCAGTTTGCTTATCATTCTTTACTTATGAAACAGAAAATGAATTTTAGAAAAAACAAATATGAGTATACAAATATCCTAGGAGAAACTTGTTTATCCATTCCCTTTGAATCCAACAGTAAACGCGGAACAATATCTCGCTCTTTATATAATACCTTTTATACTTAAGAAAGCTATTCCCCAACTGTTCTTAGTTAGCATAAATTTAAATATGTAAATCACCAAAGAAGTATTAATACTTTCATTCTTGTTTATCATTAAAATTGTCAAGCATAAAGTAGGATGAACTCAAGAAATAATCGAATACTTTTATACTCAGAGATTGAAATGTTGATTAATAAATATGATAAGGCGGACTAAACTCCCATCTAGTCCTTCATTAATAATGGCGTTGAAAACCATCACATGTTACATTCTATGTTTGATAAAATAATGATTATAGTCATCAATTTAATTTGCTCGATAGCCCCAACATATCACTAAGCCTCTGTAGTATTTCCCTCCAGCTCCAAGTAGCTACTGTATCCGCTTTTATGCTATTACATGTGTAGAAGGGTATTTTTGTTCAATATTTCCACAATACAAAGTAACCAATAGCGCCTTCTTCCCAAAACTATCCACCATTACGACAAAAGGTGGCCATTGACGCCTGTATCTCTAAGCTATGTATCCACCTTAATGACAAAATGTGCCAGTAGCACCCCTTTCCCTTAACTATTCGCGTTTATGCTCATATGAGACCAGCATTGTCTTAACTGTTTTGAATTGTCACGATCATTTGAGTTAACACACAGATCTTAAGGAATTTAGATGAGATATGATGCTCGGTGAGGGGCCATCCAACATTGATAAATTCGGTCGGAATGAAAAGTCATAAATGCCTAGAGTCATCAATCTTTATTGATAAGACTTGATAAGATTTGACAGGTCGTGTTGTTAAATCTACATTTTGATCGAAGTGGGCTGGCTGACCAATACACTGTACAGAATATAAACAATATTAAAACGATCGTATCTGGACAGCGGATGTATGAGGGTTTCCCTGGGCAAGGGTGATGTATGAAAGTCCGGAGGCACTCGTTTAGGAAGGTGGATTGATAGGGGTTTTAAGGGCAAGGCTGATGTATGGAATTCGGGGAGGGGTTCTGTAAAGTAAGGATTTTGGGATTGATTGGGGGTTTCTAGAGCAAGAACGAGTATGAAAGTTATGAGGGACTGCGGTACGTTAGGAAGGTTGATGTTGACAGGGGATTGATGAGGGGTTCCCAGGGTAAATAAAGTGTACGAATATCGGGAGGAAGGAAGGTCAAGAAAATATATTTGATTTATGGTGCGAATGGTGTATGGAAGGGGGAAGGACTTAGGTAGGTCCTGGAGATTAATTTTGACAGGGGATTAATAAGGGTTTCAAGGGAGAGACAAGTGTATGAAGGTCTGGAGTTGGGTTGGAAAAAGGGCGTTGTAATAACAAAAGAGGAATTGAGAGACAATGGGCAAAGACATGCATTTATATGCACCGAGGCAGGGTGAGGATTGAAAAGTACTATATCGACAAAATACTAGGGACAAAATCCGAACTCAAAGTATTTACAAAGAGACAGCAGGAACTGAGATTACATAAAAACAAAACGGGTGAATGTGGACTTTATGTATGTGGAAATATAAAACAATGAACGTGTAACGCACACAACAACGTATAAGTAAAAGGAAAATCTGCATGAAGGGAGAAACATGAAGGAGGAAAGGTGGTAATTGGACATGGAGGAAAAATAGGTTATCACATAGGATACAATAGAACGGACCTTGTAGACATAACGGGACCTGTAGTTTCAGTTAAGTCTAAATATAATGGAACCTACAGCTACACTCGGGTCTAGAAGGAACCTTGTTAACATAAACGGATCTGCAACAAACCTGTGGTATAAACGAATCATTATAAATTAAAGGGGCCGGGACCACTAGCTACACTCAGGTCTTGAAGGATCCTTGTGTAATAATAGGACCTGTAGCTACACTCAATACAGAAAGAATTTTGAAAACAGAAAAGCTGTACCCAAATCTAGACGAGATTTTGTAAGTCTAATAGGACCAGTAGTTAAAATCGTGTCTAAAAGAACTTTGTCAATATAATGGGACTTGTATCGCACTCAAGTCTAAAACTAGTAAACATAAAAGGCCCTGTAGGAATGTCGCGTTTGACTACACACACGACCATTACAGCTCTTTACCAGTTAATGAAGCGGTGCATGCTAGGCTAGTGATTTAAATTAACCTTATAACGTATGATTTACCGTTAGTTATGATAGCGGTATCACGATAACAGGGCTGTTCACACCAGCTCTATCTGATTCAGTGTACGCCATGTGTTTGTTTATATTTACTTTGTATACGGTTATACGATACACTGTATAATGAGGCTGTCATTATGCTTTTCGTTTGTTACCAATTTTTTTTAGTATACAACAAGCTTTTGAAAGTATTATCAAAACCTTCTGATAATCTAAAAATGGATATAACTTACTTACATGTAATGTTTAACCAGTTTATAAAATCGTATATTTTTTTCAGTAAATCTCAGAAAAAATAGTATATTATACAATCGCCATCAAGTTATTATAAGAAATCAAACCTTTCCTGCAAAATACAAAATGCATTATCATTTGTTATGGCATGGATTTATTCTAATTCGTTACCTATATTCATTGTTCGTGGTATTTTACAGAATGCTGCATATGACTAGGTCATCATAATAGCTGAGCATTAAATTAGGATATTGCGTATATTTAAGCAGGTACATATAATAACATACTTTAGACACCAATGGTCCAGTTGATTGAACGTTGTCTTACTTACCCCTGTACGTTCGTGTATTCAAACGTATCATGCCTACAATTATCACTTTTTGTAAAGTAACAAGAGAACGAGTCTTTAGAGCTCGTGAATCCTATCCAAAATGATGAGTTGACCCACACGTGTTGTCACCGTCATTAAAATGTCCCAATATATAGAATACATGCCAGTGAAATAATAATTTCAATGCCACATTCTGCTGTTGATGAATGCAATAACAAGCACATATTCCATAAAAGATATGAGTTACATATGATATAGCCTCGGACATGTTTATCTAAGTACAGACAGGTTCTGTACCTGAATACCTTGGACAGACTAGGGATTGTACTGTGAACACGGTCAGTGTACCAGTAAGTGTTATAGAACACCAGTCACTGAGACAGAAATCGGATCCACAATACCCACATAGTCCTATAAAACCCAACATGTTTTTATTGTAAACTTGGACAAGATTTGGGGATTTAAAAAGTCAATTTATTCCGAAATTCGAGCTTTCTGCATATAAAACCATATCATTGTTTATGACTGAAGAACTGTCAATAGATATATGTACCAGTGTTAATGTAGTACGGGAACACTGTGTATTTACAAGGACAACACTTTCTTCCGGTCGTAACACATCTATTTTATATATTTATGTTTTGTGTGTGTGTGTGGGGGGGGGGGGGGGGGGGGAGGGGTCAGCAACTTCTTTCCCTTCACAAATTATTTTGATTCGAAGAAAAGAAACGCCAGGTTTGGGACCCTGGGGATCAGCCTTCTTATAGTATCTGTTCTCATACGGGAGAAACATTCACGTCCAAAACCGAAAGGAACTTAAAACGTTGTTGACAAAAAGGAGTATATTTGGAAACGATAATACCTGTTAATGATAAGCAAACAAGCATCAAATATAAACCACTATAAACGAGGTAACTTAGCAATGTCAGAAGTTATACAATATCCCCTCCAAAATTATGACAGAATAGCAAAGAGCATCAAAGGGATATATCTCCCAGAATTGTAATACACTAGCTAAGACCGTCTAACTGGAAATCTCTATCAGAATTGTGACAGACTAGCTAAGAGCAAGGAACTTAGCATATCTCCCAAAATTGTGACAGACTAGCTAAGAGCAATGAACTTAGCATATCTCCCAAAATTGTGACAGACTAGCAAAGAGTGCTTACATGTATCTGGGAATCCTTTTATAAAAGTTAGTTTGATATTTTGAACATTGACGTAGATAACGTCAGAGGGAAATTTCTATTTCCCCGAAAACTTCCAGTTGTTTAAGTATAAGGAAACAGTCCACCTCCTTTTCCATTTACACAAGAAAATACATACTGTAACACCAATTGGTGCTTTTATCAGCCTATAACAATTTTTCAGTTATCATTCCTGTGCCTCTTACAGCTTTGACGATTATCTCCATATACACTTGTAAATTGTGTGGGAATCTTATACTTCTCTATTGACAGATAAGGTAAGGTTTTATCACAACATTGGAACTACCGTTATACTATTCCCTATCAAGATTTATCCAGGGGTTTCGTTCACTTTCGCTCTCTGCTCCCCTGGAATATGTCATTGCAAAATTGAAGGCTCGATGTGCACCACCTTGTTGATGAGACTAGTTCGATCCTTTGATGTACATCAAAAGAATCTCGCGGTCGCGTAACGGTAAAAACTGACAGGTTTTGAAGTCGAGTGTCGCTCCTTTGTAATCTTCAAAGTACATGTATCAGCGTAGCGATTGGTCAGGATTTTTTTTAACCTGAGACCAATCAAACAGCTATCTTCGTGCCTTCAATTTTGCTATGACATATTCCAGGGGTGCAGATAGCGAAAGTGAGCGTAACCCCTGGATATCGAGGATGATCGCAACATGACAAACTAGCAAACTAGCATGTGGTTATAATAACAACAACATACTACTTTCGCAATTGGTTTATCAGAAATTCACATTTTAGATAACAATGCCTTTTGAAACTGACGTAAACATTACAGGAACAAACGTCTTTAGTGACGAAGAGTTAATAATGTCTGTCCCAAGCATATTTTAAAAGCGATCGAATGTCACACTTTTATATCTACTAGAGAGTCCAGAAGGTTAATAAGAAGGATCCGATAGACTTATAAACTTATTCAGAAACCTGAGCTATTAGCGTGCGAGTATAACAGGGAGTAGGGAAGGTTAGGAAGGGTAGATAATGAATGTTTATTAAGTTCTTACCTTCATTCTGGCAGCCATCGTGTTTACCGTTGTGGGAAGTTACATAAAACGCATGAGAGACGTCGTAAAATCCCCAAAATACCTATACATATATCAGTGTTCTATCCGCTCAATAGGAAATGTTTAAAGGTTCGCATATTCTTAATGGGATACATTATCTCCTCAAGCCATCGACAAGGCTGATCGAAAAGGTATTAGATATCACAACGTGAATACACAGGATAGGGTAGTGTTAGAGAAGGACGTCTCGTCCCCTGTATAACGGCCTTGTGTGTACGTATGTATGTGTATACAAATATGCATTTACTGCCCAGACCCAGAATTGGGTCAGTTATATGTCAATATATTAACAAAAGATCTCATCATATTAAAATATATAGCTTGGATTGAATTACTAATTCAAACAAAGATAAAGTGACTTGAGATCTCCAATGTAAAATCGGCGACGCCTTAAGTGGCCACAGTGTAAACTGTGTACCGTGTTTTGTCTACAGAACAGGATCCGTTACTTCATTTATACAAATATTCACTCAGCGAATATTCAATGTTCATATACCTTCACATATTGTACTGTCAGTATTATTTAGCAGGTGCCCCGCCAACAAATCTATTTAATTGTTTGTGGTAGATTAGCTTGTATTCGTCATGCTCTATCAATTACTCTCATACTCGCATAAAGGGAAGATGTCCATGCGACACATTTACTTATAAAAGAGTAGAGATCTGTGTACTCGTTTTCGACATATTCAATATTTGCCCTAAATATGAATCAACGTGAAAGTAAGTACATATGTAAGAGGGTTAGAATGTGTTAGACATGTATGTTAAATATAGCAGATGTGACACGTACCGCGTATTAAAAAGTTTAGAAATGGTGGTAGAATGCAGTAAAAATATTACAAAATGATTGGTCACTTAGTAATTATCCTTTGTTAGAGACTAATGAACAACCTTCCGCATTAAGTAAAACATGATACCCTAATAATAATGTCCGATATTGTCTATTTATGCTGGCACGTCAATTACTGGGTGTGTAAATTCCATAGCATATTCATCACGATACGCCTAAAACCAGAACCTACCCTGTATTGTTTAGGAACAATGTAAAGTACAATAGCATGACTAATTTTCCAACAATAAAGACACAATTCCGAGCCTCTTTGTCACCGCATTACGGTAATAAGACGAGATACTATTACAAGTCAATAACGCTGTCTTGATTTTAATAAGCGAGGTTAACAAGGAACAATCTATGTATTTAAACAAAAACAATTTTATTGTGTTTCAAAACCAAAATATATGTATTTAAGTTCCCTGTGTATAAATAATTGGAAAATAGGACATTGTTTGTGTTTGACTTGATTGGTAATTAAGACTTATTTTCGCCAGATGGACAACTTTTGATCATTTCCACTTTATGTACAGACATGTGTCAAAGACAAATTGGAAAGTGAAATTTCTGTTTGAACAATGAAGGACGTGTGTTGTTATTGTCGTTCTGACCTGTTAAAGAGTATATACGCCAGAAGTTTACATTGAGTTTTAAACTGTAATAGTAATGAGCCCATCAACTATAATAGTCATTACCCGTCCTCAATACATGTATAAGGATCTAACGTAGAAATGTAAATACAGCCACAAAGCGGATTACTTTTTAAATTTATACAGAATATATGTCACTTTTCACCTTCCAAACACTCGTGGACGACCACGTTTTCCCAAAAAGCAACAGGCAAATAAAGAAGTATAAACAAAAGCTTGGTTATAACTCCAAACTCAATGAAAGTAGGGCAACATATGAACGAAGCAAAACAGATTTACTATGACACGAGTGACAAAGCACAAGGAAAATAAGACCAGATTTCCGGAAGGGTAAGCGTCTTCTGGTTTATCGATGACACCCGCCATGTACAATTTATACATCTAGGTCAAACCCAAGTTACATCACGTAACAAATGTTAGAACTGGAGCAGTAAAAACAAAAGCAGGAGACATTCAAATCATCAAATCGTTGATACATATATATCGCACAACAAAATAGAATATACGTCGGCGGGGAAAGCACAGATGTTACCATAGAGAAAGTGTAGTTTCACGATAGGGAAATCGTTATCTTACATGTTGGTGAAGCAAACCAACCTTGTTGGTAATATTGGAATTAAACATCAAAGAAAAAGATCGCTGATGTAGATTAGTTTGTGTTGTTCTTAATTTTAAAGGTATATAACATCAACATGATCAGTAATCGTTTTGTAATTTAAAGACAACAAATGGTTGTTCTAATTGAAAGTGAAAAAACAGGACTTGGCAAGGTCTTTGCTACAAGGCTTAATAAGCTCTTGATAGGGCCAGCCTTTTATGAAAACCAAGAGACTACCAAGATAAGGACAAAGTCTGTCCCCTTGGCTACTGTAAAAAGCTTACCACCGAATTCGACAAAGATATAATCAACCAGCAATGCTCCTGAATTGTTTATAACCAAATAATTTATCGCGGTACGTTTCTTGTCGAGAAAGCTCTCATAAAAGCGGGGAAAAGTAGATTAGTGAATAGATTGGAAATTCAAATATCTCTGTGATACTCCCCCTACGTTCGCGTACTACAGTATATGTCCGTCGTCAACTGCGTTCATACTAGAGTATATGCTGTCAAAGTGAAGATTAATCATTATGTGGACAGCTACATTTTATTTAGCGCGGTATTCAATGGTTGAAATGTTAATGAATTTCACAATAATGACATTCCATTTTATGTTGAAATTTCGGCATAAAAATGTCATGCTATTTTCTACTGTCCTTATCACGTCGCTGATGGCCATAGTGTAAGGCGATAAGGGCGCATACACTGCCAGTAGGACCATCTTTACGTGGATAAACAGCACATAACGGCCGCCATCAAATTCTTACATCACTGGATTTGGCCTGCCACAAAATGACAATGGTTGAATGTGAAGTCTGATAATAAACAGAATACAATGGGTTTGACGGCTCGGAGAGCACGTTGGATTGGATATTTTGTTTGATCAGAAAAAAATGTGACATAAACTCAAGTTGGTGTAATTCGATAGAAGCTTATTCTCACATAGAATCGATAGAATGGTCCTGCTGACAAGATAGTATAGGGCTTTCTTTGATTTGGGTTAAGAGTTATCTCCGTTAAGGATATATGCTACACATTATATCTGTGAGTTGGGTTAGAGTAACCTCCCTTTAAGATATATGTATGTGATTAATGATTGTTTTTCCCGTCACTATCTTTTTTTTTATTGTACTATACATAAACTGTATCTGCGAGTTCTTATTGCTTGCATTTCTGTTTCCAAAATGTATTATCAGTCATATAAATCAAGTATAACCTACCATATATATACTGTATATACAACAGCCTCGTTTGAAGGTAAACCTTCACACAGATACAACATTTAATAGTTACTCTTACATACATTAAAATAATTAACTGTAAATATCTATGTACATAGACGTTCAACATTTACTCAATTTGTCATGACTTCCCGCAACATTTGACCACTGCCTTGGGTAGAAAGCTGGGTCCACGTCCCGAGGCTGGGTACATTGGTGCTCAGTGCGTATGCGATCATTTCGGGGGTGTGATTATCACGCGCTGGGCATCAACGTAGCAGAAGGCTTTCACAGTAGCTCCAATTTGAGCCAACCTGTTTGCCGTGGGTTGCGTCTCGTATTCCTGGGGGAAGAAGATCCTGGTGGTTGAGCAGGGGTCGGAATCACTGATGAACTCTGGATTAGAGGGAGACATGATCCGACTTTCTGCAACATACTACTTTGGCTTCGGACTCTGGGTAGTCGAGAGGTGGTGTGGGCCCTCTATCACCAATCGGCTGGTCACGCCGAGCCCTTGGTTTACATACTTCCATGAAGGCGGTGGCTTAGGGTCAATCGCGAGAGTATGCTCTTCCGGGTAATATATATACTCGTTATGTATACTTTTACGAGTATACTACTTTGTGTATCCCTGACACTTTGGCGCTGGATATCCGCGCTGATATTAGTGTCCCCTTGTTGGGCTCCGGGGCGGGCGGGGACACAGACAGTGAACTAATTAATAAACATACATGGGTAATGAAAAAAACACAGAAAAACACCCTACAACTACCACATTCCCACAATTCATCATCATGTCGTCAACCACTAGTGGAAAAACTGCAGCAACATTGTCTCCTCTTCTGTTGAGGAAGGGTATAAAAGGAATAGCTGGGGACGTAAAGTCCGTCAAACCTTTGGGATCTGGCGATCTCCTAATCGAAGTTTTTCGCAAACAACAGGCGATTAACCTACTGGGTACCACCAGTTTTGGAGGTATCAGTGTTATAGTGAAAGCACATCCATCACTAAACAGCAGCAAGGGGGTAATCAGATGCCCCGCCCTGCGTAATGACGCTGATGCCGCCATACTGGAGTACTTCCAGGAGGAGGAGATCCCAGTCTCTGAGGTGCGACGGATTTTGTCCAAGAAGAACAACAAGTTGGTTCCAACAGACACATTTGTACTGACCTTTGCTACCCCATCACTACCTTCGGCCGTAGTGATTGGTTACCAAAGGTGCAGTGTCTCCGTCTACATCCCTAATCCATTAAGATGCCGTAACTGCCAGAAGTACGGACATCATGAAAAAAGATGTAGGCGGAAGACCGTTTGCCAGTACTGTGGTCGTGAAGGTCATGAGGACCAAAGCGACTGTGATATTGCCAACCTGCGTTGTGTTAATTGTGAGGGAAAGCATGCTGCTTCGTCTCGAGACTGTCCTGCCTGGAATCGCGAGAGAGAGATATTGCGGGTCAAATTTACCCGAAATGTCTCCTTCCCCGAGGCTAGGAGGATAGTGGAGAGCACGGACGTGGCTGCTCCCTCATATGCACAAGTGACGAAAGTCCGGTCGCCGGTTGACAGTGTCGCAGTCAAGGATGCTTCAGTTCAAGTATCTGCAGACATACCTGCCTGGGGCTCACAAGTCCCAGACATGTCTGGCCAAGATAACTTGAAAATCCTCACGGGAGACCCATCTCGTTTCACGTCTATACGAAAACCAACCAAAAACAACAAACAGTCAAAAGCAGCATCACCATCAAAACCAGCATCTTCATCAAAACCAGCATCTTCATCAAAACCTGCACCACAATCAAAACCAGCACCACAATCAAAACCAGCACCACCATCAAAAACACCTTCCACTTCAGGAGAAAACCCTTCAAAGGTTGGCCCATCTAGGGCACATGTGCGTTCGCAGCGATCTCGCTCACTCACATCTGTTCCTCGATCCCAACTGAGACCAGAGGCAACATCACCTACCAACAGACCTAGGAAAAAAATTAGAATAGCGAGGGGCAAATCTGAAGGACCGGATCTGAATGTCACCTTTGGCAAAGGATCAGAGGACCCGACAAACCGGTTCAATGTCCTACTAGATTTCGATGATGAGATGGAGACGAATGCCTCAGCGCTTCGTGCTTCGACTCCATCGAAATCCAGCCAAAATAGCAAAAGATAAATAATACAATTATCCAATGGAACATCCGCGGATTAAAGGCAAATATAGAAGAATTTCAGAATCTATCAAAAGAATTTAGACCCGCCATTTTTTGTCTACAAGAAATCATGCTCAAAAACCCAATCACGCTTAGAAATTTCTCACTCTACACTAACATTCCAACTGTAGTTAGCAGAGCAGCAGGTGGCGCAGCGGTAGCTGTCCATAAAAATATTCCTCACAGAATGATCAAGTTAAACACAAATTTACAGGCTGTTGCTGTCTGTGCAACATTACACAGACAAATAACCGTCTGTTCAATTTATCTCCCTCCGAGTATTGTTTTCACTTGTGAGCAACTCAATAATCTCGTCTCCCAGCTCCCAACACCATTCATAATCCTCGGTGATTTTAATGGTCATAATAGCCTGTGGGGCTCTCCCAACACAGACGAGAGAGGAAGACGTATTGAGGAATTTATAGATAAAAACAACTTGTGCCTTTTTAACAACAATACCCCTACTTATTTACACCCTGCTACAGGCTCTCGTACCCACATTGATCTATCATTATGCCATCCATCCATTTTACTTGACTATGACTGGAGGGTAAATGATGATCTTTGTGGGAGTGACCACTTCCCAATTTTTCTTCAGAATATTGGGACTCCTCTTGATGATCCTCTACCTCGATGGAATATGCACAAAGCAGATTGGGCCCAATTCCAACACATGTGCATTGAAAAACTAACCATAGACAATTTTACTAACCTCGACGACCCTATCAAAACTTTTACTGAAACACTCACTTCTATTGCCCAAAAGACAATTCCAAAATCCGCTCCAAAACCTACGAAGTTCCTTTTATCTGAAGAATCTTTTAAAACACGCAGTAATCGGGCAGCTGCTCTAAGACGCTACTTCAATTGCCCAACTGCTTCAAACTACAGTGAATTTAAAATTTGGCGGGCAAAGGCTCGGCGATCAATTAAAATTGACAAAAGAAACAGCTGGAGAGAATATGTATCCAAGATATCATCAAACACGTCCTCAAAAAAAGTATGGGATATGATTCGGAAAATAAGTGGGAAAAAGAAAAAGGCAACATCCTCCCACCTCATTAATAAAAACAAAATTTTCTCGTCTATAACTGAAATTGCTGATGCATTTGCAAAAAACATAGCTAAAAACTCATCCCCTTTAAACCACTCCCAAAAATTCCAGTCTTTGAAAAAAAAGAGAGAAAAGAAACGGCTCAATTTCAAATCATCAAACAAAGAAAGTTATAATGAACAATTTACCCTACCAGAACTTGTTGATTCGCTTAGAAAATCACAGGACACTGCTTCAGGTCCTGATGATATTCCATATCAATTTCTAAAGCACTTACCGGACTCTTCACTAACATGCCTTCTTTACATATTCAACCAAGTTTACGCTTCCGGAAAGATTCCCGATTCGTGGAAGAACTCCACAATTATACCTATCCCAAAACCGGGAAAGGATGCTACTGACCCAAACAACTATCGTCCTATCTCTCTGACTAGTTGTGTATGTAAAACTTTAGAACGAATGATAAACACTAGACTGGTTTGGTTTCTTGAGGCCAACGATATAATATCCCCTCTTCAAAGTGGCTTTAGAAATAGAAGAGGGACAAATGACCATCTCATCAGATTAGAGACGTTCATTCGAGAGGCTTTCGCCAAGAAAGAACACCTTGTCGCTGTGTTCTTCGATCTTGAGAAGGCCTATGATACTACATGGCAGTATGGCATCATGAAAGATCTTCACGACCTTGGCGTACGTGGAAACCTTCCCAATTTTATATCTAATTACCTATCAGATAGACACTTCAAAGTCCGTGTTGGTTCAACTTTTTCTGAAACGTCTAAACAGGAAATGGGAGTCCCACAGGGTGGAATCCTATCAGTCACACTGTTTGGTCTTAAAATCAATGATATAGTCAAATGTCTTGGTCAATCAACAGAAGGGTCGTTATTTGTGGATGACTTCTTGATCTGTTACAGATCTAAGAACATGCACACGATAGAACGACAACTTCAACAGAGTTTAAACAAACTACAAAATTGGGCAGACGAAAACGGCTTCAAATTCTCTAAATCCAAAACTGTGTGCATGCATTTCTGTCAAAAACGAAAAGCACACAATGACCCAAATCTAACACTCGATGGCACTAGAATTCCTGTTGTTGAACAGACTAAATTTCTCGGCCTCATTTTTGATTCGAAACTCTCTTTCATACCACATATAAAGTATCTGAAGGATAAGTGTTCCAAGGCGTTAAACATTATACGAGTCCTTTCTCATACTGATTGGGGAGCGGATCGTGAAATGCTTTTGCGCCTATACAGATCACTTATTCGAACAAAACTGGATTATGGTTCTATGGTATACGGGTCAGCGCGCAGTTCGTACCTTCAGATGCTAGATCCAATCCATAACCAAGGGCTACGTCTTGCCCTGGGAGCTTTTCGAACAACACCTGTAAAAAGCCTGTACGTGGAAGCAAATGAACCATCCCTTTATGACAGAAGAATAAAACTTTCATTACAATTTGCAACTCAATTAAAATCAAACCCTAAAAATCCTGCTTTCAACCAAGTATTCAACCCCAAATACCAAAACATATTTACGCAAAACCAAAAACTTCTGCCAACATTTGGTATCCGAATTTTGAATTTCCTGCAAGAACTCAACATAAAATTGACGGACATAGCTGAATTTAACATATCTGATGTTCCTCCGTGGACCATTCAAACCCCCGATTTTAACTTTACATTACATGAGCGAGGGAAATCAAGTGTTATGCCCGAAGAACACAAATCCTCCTTTCGGGAATGCATTTCGAATTACCCTTCTCATACACAACTTTACACCGATGGCTCCAAAGAAGGTGAGAAAGTGGCAGCAGCCTGCTGTACTGCCAATACTTGCACTTCAGTCCGACTACCAGACGGCGCCTCCATCTTTTCTGCTGAAGCATGCGCCATTGGTTTGGCCCTCGACCATATCGATGAACACCGCATTAAAAAGGCAATTATTTGTTCAGACTCTCTATCTGTCCTACAGAGTTTACAGTTACGAGATCCTAAAAACACAATCGTACAAAACCTTGCTCTTCGAATATCTCGTATATTAAAAAAGTCTAAAATAACTTTACTATGGATTCCGAGCCATGTCGGAATAAAAGGCAACGAATTTGCTGACAGGGAAGCAAAAAATGCATTGAATCTCGAACAAACAAATATCAAACTACCATACACAGATTTTAAACCTACTATTCGTACAGCCATTCAAAATGAATGGCAGAAACGCTGGTCTCTGGAGACCAACAACAAACTTTTTAAGATACAACCGAAACTTAAAACATCTATTCCCAGTCGGAAAGATCGTAGAGAGGAAGTTGTCCTCGCTCGGCTCCGCACTGGGCACACATATCCTACTCATTCGTACCTTTTAAAACGAGAAGATATACCTTCATGCCACGCATGTGACACTCCATTTACAGTGGAGCATTTTTTAATAGAATGTTCCGATTTTAAACACATTCGTGATAACTACTTCCGAGTCCCGGATATGAAAACACTTTTCAGTTCCGTGGATTCGAAGGCATTATTTAACTATTTGAAAGACATCGGTCTATTTTATAGACTCTGATGTCTTTTAACCCACCTTATCATTTTTGACGTTATATATATATCGCATATTCCATATCATCTATTCGTTATCTCTTTTATTATTTTAACCCCCTTTTACTATCTTTATTTATCTACACATACAATGCGAATACTTTTAAAATGAACCATTTTATCTGATTTTATCTTCGCTATTCACATGTTTGTTAAAAAATTAGATAAATAAATAAATCACCATGGCCCTAAATGACCACAGCCGTCGATGGGCCGTTAAACATAAACAAACAAAACAAACAAACAAATGGGTAGACCTGGAGATGTCCCTCCACTGACCGGCTGACCCAGTAACATTAGATAAGCATCACTGTCCCACTACTTATGTTTTTCCTTCATTAGATTTGTTTTGTTAACACCCGCGGGTTGTCTAATACTGTGTCAGTCCGTGTGATAAGTACATTTTATAATCTCTACCTGTCCGTTATTAATATGATTCCTTTGTCCACTGTTCTCCCACTGCGATAGTCCAGACATGTCTGACCATTGTCCCTGACCACTGTCCGTAATACTCTGTAGAGCTGTGTCCGTCTAAACGGATTATATCAATGCAAACCTTACATTTTTAACCACCTGGGCAGAATAGTTTAACAGATTAAGTAGTTTACATATTCCTTAATTAACTCCTATTTTCAAAATGACACTGGTCAGGAGTACTAATGTGTGCGCTTTGTAATAACGCCTTGTTAAAGCTGGATCAGCTGTGTCATTTATATACATTAATGACACGTAAATATAATAGTTGCATTAGTTAAGCGACTTTGCATTTTTATATGTCCGTTAATTACAATTCAATGACATCCGCATATTTTGTTTATTTATTTCGAACTTCTGTTTTACAGAGAAGTCGTTAGCACTGTTGGGTACACAAGACGTATCATGCAATAAACTTAGCATGCTTCTATTTTGAGAACGCTTCATATGTAGGATCCCCCCCCCCCCCATATCTTGGGATGGGGTAATAATGTGATAAATACGTGGAGGGGTAATAACTGGATTAATCAAAGGTAGGGGGTAATAACGTTATAAGTCAAGGCACGGAATTATATTAGTTTGTTATCTAAGTCCGTGGTCAAGGGGAGAAGTACCATGATGAATCAAGAAGACATCTTTCAAAGCTCAAAAAAATAAGGAGAGTAAAGTTTCGAAATGTCGGCCACTTCCTTCAGAAATTCGATTCGATTGTGAAAATGTTTCTGTGTGTTAAATTCAACGTGTTAATCGTAAAAATAAATGAGATAAATATATCATGATCAATGCATAAATTATAAAAAATAAGAAATCAACAATATTTACCTTTTTGTATGAGGCTACGGAATGGGTAAGATCCGCTAACACTTTCCAGATGCGGTACAAACAGATTTAGTCACAGTAAAGTCGACACCGTACTAGTTAGTACTGGTAATATAACCTTGAGTTACTTACTGATAATTACAAGTGACTTAGTGGATACAGTCCAATCAGTGACGGGGCCGGGCTCGTAACGCCAGCCTTTGTACCTAATAAACTAATTACCTTTCACTAGGACCCGTACACAGGTGAGCACGCTCCGACGAGTTTGTTTATAAATTACGCTCCGGTAATTTTAATCAGTATAATCTACCGGGATTAGCTCGGAGGGTCGTGATTCATCGATAAGTACCGCATACAGCAGTATACAGCTGGTCAAAGGCTACCAACAAGTTAAACTAGATTATTACCACTGTCACTTTTGTGAGAGAAAAAATGCTGAAGACCTTTTTTGAAAAAGAAGTATTCCATGAACAGCACAAGTTCAGGTGCATGTTTAAAAGTTAAAATTAAAAATTAAAAATAGAATACAGACAACTAAAGGGGTCGAACTCATGACCAAGTGCCATGTGTTCACATTACCAATTATAAGTACGTTAAGGTCATAGGAGTGTATTGATAAACGGAAATAGGAAGTACATCCCTAGTTGAAAATCCAATGTAGGGAGACAGTATCACAATTTCCGCATATACTAATGAGTCTAGAGTTGTGATGAATGTTGAATGCTTATTATTGACAGAACAGCGTGTTCTCTCAATATTAAAGTATCTCAAAGCAATCCAGGCATTAATTCAGTGTTTTTTGTTTTTTTTAATAAATGAGTCAAATGTGTCCATCATTCTGTACTCCAGGAAACTGGCTACATGTATTGTGAAATTTTTCAAGAAAGATAACTCTTACATGTAATTACTATGTGTATATGGTTTTAATATTAAATGTCATTTTTAATCGTTTATAGATAATTTATTTTACACAATTTCAGCATTTATTAAATTGATATACATTAATGCAATACGAATCTATGGCAGTATCATTTTTATTGACATTATTTTGTCTTTCTTTTTTTTTCAAAATTAACTCCTTTTAATATAAATTTCCATTTAAAATCCTTAAAATTCTGACAACCTACAAAATTTGAAGAAATTTTACTGAGAAATGGTGACAGAATCCTATTACCTTATTAAGCGGTCAGCTCCACAACAAGAGTCCAATTTGTGGACCGCAAAGTCTATGAAATTATGATTGAACTTTTAAGGTAAATAACTTGACAGAGGAGGTTACTCTAAGCCAGTGAAAACTTAACTCAACTGAATTTGAGTTCGAAGACAAATATATCTTTAGCATACCACGCTAGGTAAACATTCTACTGCGTCAGTCACATATATGATGCTATTCTTGATTTTTCTTTTTGAAAATCCAAACCTAACCCTTCGTCAAATTTGGCGATCAATTACCTAGTTCCTGCGTCCTGTCTCCTGCCACAAGTATATTTGCATGTTTTTCTCGTTTGACATAATGTCTGGCACTGTTCATTAGTCCCCCAATACCGAGTACTAAGGGAGACAATCCATATAGAAACATGCAAACATACCAAACAGGTAATGATTTTTTTCATACTTTAAAAGTCGCATTAAAAAAATCTCATTCCTGTTTTTGGTAAAAAAAAAAAATGTATTTTTTTTGTTCGTTGTTTTCTTTTTCTTTTATTTTTTAATTTGGAATGGTTCGATGATAAAAGAATGTCTTACACGTCACACGACTTAGCGGGTACATTGAATGGTCATGCATCGGTATTAAATCATGTGACACTTTCATCAATAGCCATTCTACTTTAGCTCATTTGCATCTCAGACTATGCTATGTAGTACCTAAAAGTCACAGGGTCCGGTGAATTAGTTACAGCATGTGTATGTACTGTACCGTCATAAGGGGATAACATTTGTTCATCTTGACCCCTAATTTTCAGGTTGTACACATATGTAACTTACTTCCAGGTCCCTGTGTTATATACAGCCGCCACTGATCAACAATATCCACGTTTTATTTCACAAAATTGCGAGTTGTGTATCCTGAGCTCTTCAGGGAAGTAATTTAGTCCTCAAGATTATCAGTACGAGTTGTCTCCCATTGAGCCTTACATAAATATTTCTACAAAGTCTGAGAATCTCGGCAGTACAATTCTAGCTTAAACTTTCGTTCAGACATCTAAATTTTGCTAAAACGTTTTCTTGGATTATAATGTTGTTAACCTATCAAGCAAATTTTCAAATACAGCATTTTAAACCGATATATCGAGGTGAAGGGTTGTTTCTATATAGAACATTTTATTTAGGGCAACGCACTGATGAGTAAATCCGGGTTAGATCGATATTCTATCAATGGATCGGTTAACAATTGTCTGTCGTCTTTTCAGTCTCTTAAGTTTCTATTTTCTTTTTCTATCGACGTTGAGTTGGGGTATATTTATATGTCAATGTGTTGACGCTCACTGGACTCTTACGTCATATATAAGTGGGCAGTAGGGCCATAATACATGGATTAAAGAAGGGAGCCATTACAAGTTCGTTCGTCTTGTTAACATTCGTAAGCTCCAACTATCGCCTATATATTCATAATGGTATGGGAAAACAATAATAGAAAGACGGTGGTGACAAACAATACTACGATCATGGCGTTTTGATGACGTAAACGTTCAGAATGTGGCACCAGTAAAGAATTTAAGTGCATGTTTAAAATGAAATGTGTTTCAAGCCATTCTACATGTTCAATAGATATATCTAAATACGTATGTGTATGTGCTAAACAACACAGAAAACTGTATAATCGGTCGTATCTTTCGCCCCCAATAAAGCCAAACGATGTGGTTTACCAAACGATATAACAGCCATTTTTTGCGGGAACAATGTCGTGTTTCCATGGATACCCGTTCCTTCAGACGACACACGTCAAATGGAAACCATTCCAGTATGACGTCACGTTATTAACAAAACCCCAACATCTATGTATCGTAATAAATACTGAAATGAACTAAGTGTTGTTTTGCATTAAAAGCAAGGAAGTAAAGCCATGAGTAAGTACTGGCTGGACCTATCGTCAGTGAACCTTTCGGAACAGTTTAAAAATGGGGATCGATGACACTTGGTGTTTAAATAACGATGCTTTAAATAATTACTATAAATATAAGTAGAAACCATCTTTTTAATTTACACAAGTCCAACTGGAATTATCACCTCATGACCTGACCAATTTAAGCATAAAACTATTCATTAAATATAGTATTGCTGGACAATGTCGCTATATAGTCGTGGCAATGTTGGATACCACTGACCATTGCAGGAATGTGGCAACATTGAAATTCTACTGTTTCTTATAAACATCCATAACAACGGAATACTAGAACAACAAGCAAATTCGTGGAATTTATATCCCCCGGTTGCAGGACATATTGTAGGTTAACATTATTGAGGTTAGGTTTAAACATGTGAGTATCGTGCTGTTGAGACATAACGTATAGCTTGAAACTTGAAGAAAAAAGCCCTATACCTCATTGATTATCCGTAAATATGCACAAATCACATCGGTTGGCAAACTGAGCATGAGTTGAATGTGCATAAGGAATTTGGTTAAAACATCTTAACAATATCTACAGCAAGAAGTACTTATTGTAATGGGGGACCATTACAGATGTCCCCCAAACTGCCCCCATAGTCGCACAGATGCATCAGAAAAGGATCGCATTGCCATAGTACACCTACAATGTACATACTAAATTGAGCAATTTCTAAATTGTAACCAATCTGTGTAGTTGCTATGGCAACGGCACGTATGCGATTGAATTTGCAGTCCCCTAATACCCCTATATACCAATTTTCATCGTTATCAAACAATATCTAAATTGCGACCAATCAGAAGCCTCCGTGTGGTTGCAATGGTAACGAAACTTATGCAGTTTTATTCGCAGTCCCCTAATATCCGTATATACCAATTTTCATAAAAGCAAAAAAAAATTCTAAATTTCGACCAATCAGAAGCGCCTCCATTTGGTTGCTATGACAATGAAACATATGCGGTTGAATTCGCAATCCCAATATATCACCAGATACCAATTTTCATCAAAATCGAACAATCCACCAATCAGAAGCCTTTGTGTGGTTGCTATGGCAACGAAACATATGCGGTTTAATTTTCAGTCCCTTAATATCCCTATATACCAATTTTCATCAAAATCGAAGAATATCCAAATCTCGACCAATCAGAAGCCTCCGTGTGGTTGCTATGGTAACGCAACAAATGCGGTCTTATTCGTAATCCCCTAATGTCCCTATATACAAATTTTCATCAAAATCTAACAATATCTCAATTTTGGCCAATCAGAAGCCTCCGTGTGATAGCTATGGCAACGAAACCGATGCGGTTGAATTCGCAGTCCCCTAATATCCCTATATAACAATGTTCATCATAACATTTGTTATAGTTATTGCACAGAAACAAAACCCAGCAGATAGTTACGTTTTTCGTTATTCAAGGGGCCATAACTCCGCCAAATGGAGTCCGCTGAAAATGGTCATCGAACTTGGCCGAGCCCTTAAGGCATTTAACCCTGTGACGAAGTTTGAAGGATAATGACGTTTCATTATTCAAGGGGCCATAACTCCGCCAAATGGGGTCCCTTGAAAGTGGTCATCGAACTTGGCCGAACCCTTAAGGCATTTAACCCTGTGACCAAGTTTGAAGATAATCGGTTAACATTTGTTGTAGTTATTGCACGGAAACGAACCGTGACAGACAGACGGACGGACGGACGGACCCATATTAATATCCCCCGTTTCGGTGAAAGCGGGGGATACATATAAGAATATGGATTCAATCATAAACAATACTTACATCCGAGTCTGTGTCCGACCCTCGACCAGTAAGTTGTCTCAGTCTCCATTTCTCCCTCCATTGCCGACGTTCTTTCTTTCTTTGGACCATTTCCTCTTCTCTGTCTTCCTCTAGCTGATGTAAAATTTTCAGCAGGAACGTCATAACTGGGTCATCGGATGACGTCACACAACTGCTGTTTTGGAAACGAACTGCCAGTCGTTTAGAGGTTGCAGTCCTCCCTGGTAATGGAGTGCTAGTTTTTGGCGTGCTGGGATGAGTCTGCTGTATGATTGGATTCGCACTTGACGCCAGTGGGTCAACCCATGCGCTTGCCACAGGCCCAGAGCCTCGTCTTGAATTTGCAGCATTGTATGCCATTTTGTCTTTAAAGGTCTTAACAGTAGAAAAATCTCCGAAGTTTGGAAATTCATAGCTCAGACTGAGATTCCTAAACGAATGCACATCCTTCAGACTCGGTGAGTATAGACCGGGAGTTTGAAATGACACATTGTAGCTGTTCTGGCACGACATCCGCTGTTCATCACACGCATGCGCCATGGTATAATTGTGTTAAATCCACATCCGGTTACAGCAAGGAACATTGAACAACATCGCTCTTTGGCTGTGATGAATAATGACTGAATCCTGAAAGTAAAAAACAAAACAAAACAAATAAATGCCGTGTCACAGATCAAGACGTTGGGATAAATCGGAACAACGACACACAAATAACTGATAATCACTTGTATTTGTTAATCGAAGCTGGCATGTAAATAGTTTAAAAAGTTCCAAAGACGCCATGTTTAACTCATAGAGAATGGGTCTGTTTACGTGACGTCACACTGAAATAGATCCAAACGATATTTTAAGCATTGTGTTTGTAATTATCAAACCAACACGAACGTTGTCTCCGGACGTTGTCTCCGGACGTGTTGTGTTGTGGTTTACTATTATAAACGCCGTTCTGTTCCAGATATACGGGAACTAGTACATTTGTAAGTCATATCCACTCAAGTACGCACTTGTGTTCAGGGTCGGTTATACTGGTATCTATCAGACCGACCCACATACTGAAACAGGTGTTTTATATGTGAATTAAATGGAGATATTGTTGAGGGGGGACATTGATAAGAATATTTAAAGTATTCATTCCGCATTAGTGTGTTTTACAATTCCCTGTTACACATCGACAATGTGAAATATTTTGTTCATCAATGAAACAGTTTCAAAATCATTCATGAGAGTTTTGACGTCATGCAGCTTGTGACGTTACAACGAACAACCGGACCAGTTTTAGTACCAATGACTGATAATGTATAGTTGTCATTACTACATAAATTTCAGGTATGGAAACGTTTCCCTTGAGGACACATTCTTCTATGCATGACATCTATCATTCTTGAAACTACCATTGTAAAAACTTACATACAGTAAGTCTTCACATAGAATAATATTCCTTGTACGTAGTCTGTAATGACCATGCACGTGCAGTATATGGTTGTCATATCAGTCTTCGGCTGTAAATATATTCAGGATGAGACAAGGTCTTACTCTCCTTGTTGTCGACCTCTGATAACAACAACAACACCAAAGAATGTTATGAGATATGTACATAATATTGTGGTTATAGTCTAAGTGTATACTGGTATACAGTAACAATCCTCTTAGGAAACAAGTTAGTGAAGGAGTGAGCAAGGACATAGCCTGCCTGACCTTTGACTTATGACCCTACCTTCGATAAGAGTCACTTAAAGTGTCACCTCCATTGCAATGCTTTAACTACGAAACTGCAACTAAATTATGTAAGCAACATAAGTTTATAAGTTTATTGATATTCAAAGTATTCAAAACATCCAGATTGTTACGAAAATAAGGTTATCTGATATTGATCTGGAACAATAACCTTGACCTTGCGGGGAGCATCCGATAATGCCTAAGTAACAGACCGTCCCTTGATTATATTTCAAGATTGATCTTTCCTCACTATATACTGAAAACATAGGACCAGGAAATTCAGATATTGAAATGGCCTGATGGAGGTATATTATGTTGGTGGCAGACAAATTGTCTGTTTTAACATATCGGTGATTTGTAGGTTTTGTCATTCCATTAACGGATATAAAATCATTACTCTCATTCAAAATTATGTGTTTTATCATTTCCATAACTTGTTCAGGTTTCATCACTTTCATAACTGATAAAGGTTTCATCATTCCCGCTAAAACAAGTACAGGTTTCATAATTCCTTTAACTTCTATAGATCTAACGGCAAAATGTTTCCCCACATTATGACAGATATCTATTATTTGGCATACATTATGTGCTAAATACCCCCACAAGGCGTAATATGTGACCCTTTTAAAATTACTTTCGTGTTTTGTTTAATCTTCATTAGTCGGATCTTCTCTATGTAAAATATATGCATGTATTGTCAGTTTAAATGCTGTCTGTCGTCACACGCCTGTATTAACATATACGGGACTCTTTGATCCCCGGTTTCATTAGTAAGTAGTAAATTTATACAGATCCGGGGACAATAGAGAGCACTGTCTTGTCCCAGCTTGTCCGACCCCTACCTAGTGGGGCTGTACCCTGGATCTCCACGCCTGACTGGTAGACAGCTAAGCTGTTTATTTACAACACCGACACGCGACACGTCCTTTATGCGACACTAACAACAGAATCAATGTTTATGGTATTACATTCCGGTTATATGATTGATAATATTACATCTTTTTAGGTTTATTTCTTTGTATATATTAAATCTTGTATTTAAAAGTTCTGAATGGACGACGATACGTGACACATATTCCTTTAAGGTAAAGATATTTGCCTGTATTTTAAATTCCATTGTTGAAGAGATTTTAAATAATTAAAATACTGCCTAACGACTGGTTGAGCATGCGTGTTTATATTTAGGTACGAACATTTAAATGTGACATCTTGTCATCTTTACGTGTAAGCTATACCTACATTGTATTTCTAATCAATTATAAATTATAATTCTGACGTTGTGGTTAAATTCACCTTTCCTTTATATCAATATATCATTCATTAAAAACGAAAAAAAATGTATTGATAGTTTAAACACGTGTCCAAACTGGTCTAAATGGAGATTTATTAATACATTGTATTCGTGTGGGGCACTCGCCAGGTAATTCCACAGGTCGGGTGTTTTTCTCCAGGTACTCCGGCTTTCCTCCACCACCAAAACATGGCTCGTCCTTACATTACCATAGCTGTTTATATGACGTTTTTGGTTTTTGGTTTGTTTGTGTTTAACGTCATATTTTCCCGGAGAAAAAACACCGACCTTCGGTTAGTACCTGACGATTGCCCAATATTTCCTCCAACACCAAGTTTGCATACGGTTAGGGGTATTCCAGTTCAGCAGGAATGGTTGCACAAACATGACATTTGTATGCTATCATACAACCGTCTGAACAGCTTTATAATAATTTTAGCTGTTCAGAAGTTATGTCTCGACGATGATTTGACCTTTCTCCCCGTGTTGTGATCTAGATATAGATCTCTCACCGAAAAAGGTATTTCAATCATAGGGTTATCTCCCCTTAATTTCGTTTTGTATATATAAGTTTTGTGTCGCGACTCGGTCAAGCTATCACCTTAAAGAAACCTTCCAACCCCTCAACCATGCGCTTCCCTTACCCTCCCACACCCCTTCCCGCTCATCCCCACCCAGACACAAAGTTTCACTAACAGGAGACTAAAAACAATACATTAAAACATAAGTTACAACTTCGTTTGGATGACAAAGATTTACGCGAGGTGTAAATGATCGCTATACATTGAAGTTTTGTCACTAATATGTACATGTAGTGAGGAAACCCTTAATGACAACTTAAGTTACATACTTACGAGTCATTGAATCCTGTTTCCTTTTCCTTGCAAACGACTAAGATGGTGTGCCATATATGAAATAAAATCTTTTACAATTCGAAAATCATCATTTTTTAATGGTGAAACCTGGCAAACCAGTCCTCAAACACGTTAACGTGTTACGCTATCTTGTATTATCTTTAACCATATGTCATTCTCACGTGTATTGTACATGTAAGTAAAAACGTGACACTCGAGTTTCTGTGAGTTAACACGTGACGCTCACATGCATTGTGAGAAAACAGTAAACACGTGTGCTTACGTGTACTTAAGAGAACCCACAAAGCTCACGTAACGCTCACGTTACTTATTGACAGTTTAAACATAACAATCACATGGATTTTTAATAAACACGTCATTCACGTGGATTTTGAATTAACAAATAATGCTCACGTGCATTGATGATTAACACGTAACGCACACGTGTATTATAACATTTACACGTGATACTCACGTGTATTGTTAACTTACACGTGAGACTCACGTATATTGTTAATTGACAGGTAACGTATATGTATTGTAAATGAAAATGTAACACTCCCGTGTATTTTTAATTAACACGTAACACTAACGTGTATTGTTAATTAACATGTGACACTCACGTGTATTCTTAAATAGCACGTAAAGCTCACGTGTATTGTTAAATAACATGTGACAATCACGTGTATTGTTAATTCACATGTGACACTCACGTGGATTGTTAATTAACATGTTACATTCACGTGTATTGTTAATTCACATGTGACACTCACGTGCATTGTTAAATAGCACGTAAAGCTCACGTGTATTGTTAAGTAACATGTGACACTCACGTGCATTGTTAAATAGCACGTAAAGCTCACGTGTATTGTTAAATAACATGTGACAATCACGTGTATTGTTAATTACAATGTGACACTTACGTTTATTGTTAATTAACATGTGCCACTCACGTGGATTGTTAATTAACATGTGAAACTTACGTGTATTGTTAATTATCATGTGACACTCACGTGTATTGTTAATTAACATGTGACACTCACGTGTATTGTTAAATAGCACGTAAAGCTCACGTGTATTATTAACCAACACGTTACACTCACGTTACGTTGAAGTTTTTTGTACATAAACACATGTTATGTCCAGGTGTAATTAAAACTACACGCGTAACATTCACTTCTATTTTCAGTTATCATGTATCGCTCATGTGCAATTAAGTATACACACTCGCGTGAACTGTCAGTTAATACGTAGTTCTCGCGTGTAATGTAACTAAATACGTCACGCTCGCGTGCCTGTAAGTGTATTGTACGAGTTTTATGACAGTACTATGTTACCTTTGTGTAGGGAGAAGTCATTATTCCACTTTATTAGACTTTGTAAACATTCCGTCAGATGTAATACTTGAAAAGAAAGGTATTATTTCTGTCGCTAAAAATAACAAATTCACAATGTTGGCCGAACAACTCAATTAAAAGGTCAATCGTGAAATCGTTACCCTTGATAAACTCCAGTAGGTAAACGATTACTGGATTAGGAGGTACAAAGACTTCACTTTCGGTGGAAATCTGTTGATATGTTTGATCAGTGACCTAGCTCTGTCAGTCTGATTGTCACAGCGACAATGGTCGCGAGTATCTTATTGTAGATAATAAACCAATCCTCTAAAACTCATCTACACAAGTTAGATATTCTATTCCTCTAGCTGATATGTCAAAGAAAACTAATTTTAAAAGTTGTCTAAGGAAATTGTCTCAAGTTGTATCGGATTAGATCCTTGTTTAACTTCTCTCTCGTCGTATTTCTTATCTACGGTATGTTGAGATGTACTCAGAGAATGCGATTCTCTATACACTTGTGCTTGACACAATACTCTATACACTTGTATGTGACACAATAGTGTTTCTCAGTCACCCACTTCACAAAATTGTGTAAGACACAGGGACACTTTCGCAGGACAGCATCTGTTTCATCAATTACTAAAACAAAACATTTTAGATATATTTGATACACCGGTACCTGACTTAACCGTCGTCCGACATTAAGAACATCATGTGAAGTCCGACACAAACAAATGACCAATACTAGACTGGTTTCTCCGTCTTGTCCTATAAAATCAAACGATAATGTCTTCAAAAAACATAATCACGCCGAGGGCGAAATATTAAAAAACAAAATCTGACGAAACAAGTTTGTCATTAGTAAGAAACACTTATCGTTCTTGCTGGTACTTATAGTGGGGTCGGTGCCTTGATGCTGAGGGTCTAGATCAATAGTGGGGTCGGTGCCTTGATGCCGAGGGTCTAGATCAGAAGTACACAATTCACATGAGAATAAACTCGAAACAAAGGGATAAACAAACACAAAGGGCTACGGTAATACTAGCGTGATGTAACTGTAGTCTTACTTAGTATTATCGTGGGGTTACAGTACGTCTTAGAGTACAGAGGGTAGGGGTATTAGGTATAACAGTAACAATCAACTAGTCAGGGCAGAAATTAAAAATCAATTACTCATAATATGACGTGAATAATAAGTGGGAACACGAGCGAGACGTGTCAGGTCAGTCGGTACTGCTGTGTACAGACCACAGTGGTACACAAGGTTATCATAATAGTTCAAGGTTTTAGTGTAAGTAACTTCGATGTTGTTCTGAAAACCTGTCAACGCTTGACGACCCTATAACAATACAGAATTAAAATAGCAGTAGTAGTTTCGATGAAATTATTTCTAACCACTCTTCATGTAAAATATTTAAATACTTGGAAAGTTTTATTGTTTAATTCAGATAACCACATGTACGGAGAGGATTTTATAATTATTACTGAATTACGGTATTTCGCCCCAGGATAACGAGACAATCATTAGCGATGTGTCCTCTCGTCTTTTTGCTGGGCATTCTTTACGCTTGGCTTAATTTCAAATATTTTGCATTTTGGTTATTTAATTTTGTCACCCAAAAAAAAGAAAAGAAAAAATAGTTTCGTTATAACGATAATTAGTATTTTTATTTCGTTATAACGCCAATTGCTTTTTGCATTTTTGTTTCGATAATCATTTCGTTATAACGATAATTATAACAACTTCATTATAACGATAATTAACATTTATTCACTGTAACGATTATTCACATAGCGTCGTTATGTAGAAAATTATCTTTGTTTCGTGTGTTATCACAATAAATTTAGTTTCGTTATGACGTAATTTTTATAACGACACAATACCGATAAGATTATTGTTCTGCTGTCAAGATTGTTGTCATGGTTTCGTTATTGCTTAATTATCATTGTGACGTATTTCGGTTGTTACTTCGCAAATTATAATCATAATTATTCTTGCGAAATCAACAAAACACAACAATAATATATGTAATATAAGTGGCACGAACTGGCCCCCATAGACTACGACTGATCAACATTTTATCTTCTTTTTTTAAGTTGATTTATTACACGTCCAGACGAGGATGGCGTCAGAAATGGGTCTAAAGAAATCAGACGACAGCAGGAGTAACGGAAGCAATAAGATAAGATGTCTTAGTGCTGTCAGGCGTATTAATTACACACATCCCAACTAGCGGTGTTTATCGTTAATTAACAGACACATTGTTGTGTGTATAACGATATAGAGAGAGAACATGCTGGTATCGTGTACAATAGATACAGAATCGGTGATAGGATATTTCTATACTAACGCCCTCTGAAGAAATTTCACTCAATCTGATTTAGATTTTATGTCTTCATCAATTCCTTGCAATCTAATTTTTTATTTGTCCGATATCTTTTTCGGTCATTACTGAAAAATCGATAAGAAACGTGTAAAAAACAATTCCTTTTTTCTTTCATAAATCACCGTTTTTGTATTGTCAAGATGTACTGTGCTGTCTCTAAATACAGTCACACGTGTACTTATTCATAAAAATGCAAAACAAATCACAAATATAATTACAGATGATGGAATGTTTTGGATTATTTTTCACACTAAAAGACTTATTAAGACCAGAAGGCAAAACATTCGAAAATAAATCCCAGAGAATGTTTGTAAAACTTAATATTTCTGCTCCCGCTTTGATTGAAATGGAGCTAAACCCGAAATCTAACCAACGTCAGCGAGGCAGAACATGAACGTCGCAGTGACCTACTTACATATATACTTTATCTTGAGATCTTAAGGTCTTCCATTGTATAGTAGGAGAGAGAGTAATGGCGCTAAAGGTAAAGTACAGACAGACGCTGACGGTACAGACAGACGGACCGACGGAAAAAGCAAACAGGAAAGAGGACAATCAAATCAAAATACATTATTATCATTGTCACTATCATGAAATTTTGTCTTAGTACTTTTCTTCAGAAGTATCCCATATCACTCACGTTTTACAGTATGTTCTAACTTTTGTTATATGAAAACAAAAATAGAAATAAACAAAAACTTAAAAGAATACACTCAGCACCACTGTACTGCCTACTGTTAACCAATATATTGATATAAAGGAGGCACGGTAGTCTAATGGTAGGACGGCGGGCTCGTGACCGAAGGGTTCGAGCATCCTCGATATCCAGGGGTTACGCTCACTTTCGCTCTCTACACCCCTGGACTCATCCTCGATATCAAGAGGTTATGCTCACTTTCGCTCTCTACACCCCTGGAATATGTCATAGCAAAATTAAAGGCACGAATATAGCTGTTTGATTGGTCTCAGGTAAACAAACCCCTGACCAATCGCTAGGTTGATACCCGTCGTTGATACAAAGGAGAGACGCCCGACTTCAAAACCTGTAAATTTTTACCGTTACGTGACCGCGAGATTCTTTTTATGTCCATCAAAGGATCGAACTAGTTCCAGGGGTGCAGAGAGCGAAAGTGAGCGTAACCCCTGGATATCGAGGATGGGGTTCGAGTTACGGCACTGTACTGTGTTGTATATTTGAGCAAGATACTTTACTCCGCTTGTTCCAGTCTACACAGCTGTAAATGAGTATGTGGTACGGTAGTGCTAGAATTGTTGAATGCTAGCTGTGAGCGCCGAAATGGTAGCACTGGCTGTATGCTCCCCATGAACCTCGAATTAATAAACGTACATAATCAAAATGAAAGATAAAAACATTCACGTAGGTATAGTAACTAACTTCTATGTATAAGGGGAATTGCTGCAAGTAGAAAAATCTTAAATGGAACTTTGCTTCGTGATTTTTAATTGACGCAGTACACGCCTTTTACTTTAATGCAACCATTTTATGTTCCTGGGGCAAAACGAAATCCAACACAGTGTGACAATGACCTGATTATCAAGTACTGTCAACAATGCAGCTGAGCATGTACTACAGAAGCCATTAAGTAGGGCCGACATTGACATAAATAGTGACAGATGTAACTTATGTTCTACAAAACACGCATTCCATAACGGTCTATTGGTGTAACCTGGGTTGCTTCTTTTACCTTAAACACTCGTTGTAAAGCAATATTTTACTAATTTCCAAACAAGTGAAAACCCTTAAAAACACGAGATAACGCCCTTCAATGATATGTGTTGATCATCTCATATCTGGGGCCTCAGGCGACGTGCCTTCTATACCAGTACTGGTGGTCAATCAATGTCGGCCCCATAGTCAGACTTACATACGTAGAATACCTGTTTACGTCCTACTACCGGTAGTACGTAACCATGTGTAGTATAGCTGAGAGTTTATGATGTATCATGTACATTATTTCTATACGGAAACTCTTCGGAGGTACAAACTGCAATGAATACAATGCAGTCCGCTAAATCTTAGCATAATTGCAGGCTTTATGACCGATTAGAATTCTGGAAACTGCAATTATGCTCAATTTCTGAGGACTAGATATAATGTAACGTTTTCCATAGATCCTGTGTATTCCCCATTATTGCGATCGCGGATCAGTGATTCGGGATAGGTTCCGCTACAGAGATTTGTCACTATTTTACAAAAGTTTACAGACCGTAAAATAGAATTTAAAGTCAGAAATCATAACCCAAAACCACAGCACGAAAAGCGATTTTATGTTGAAATGATTGACCTATTAAGATTTACATTAAAGTACTGCTGGGAAAGTACGTTGTATTTTAACGGACTGATAAAACGTCGGAGGAAAAAGTTAAATTTTATATATGTAGCTTGGCTCATACCATCTTCGCTAGCCAACTGTTTGCTTTGTATATACGTATACTCCGCTTATGTCCGTGTTTTCATAATTCCCTCCACTGCCACCTAGCGGACACACCCGCCAAGGGTAGGTGGAGTGTATACGAAGCGAACACCTGGCTAGCGAAGATGGGCTCATACTTGTGAAATAACTTTATCAATATCATATCATAATGATAATATAAAATATCAAATAGTGCCCTATCAGTTTTTAGAAAATTCTATAAGGACGTAGCGAAAATTGATATTATTGTCTGGGAAGTTGCATGATTTAAAGACTGATGTCATTTGGGGGGGGGGGGGGGGTTCTTAGCCAGAAAACTATCGAAGATGACACAAATAACTCACGGCTTTTACGACAATAAACTCTTTAGATAAATGTAAGGGAAGCTTCAACGGAACTAGAAACCCGACCTCGAAACTTCATGGGTCATCAAGATGGCACACACTGAGCTTTCAATTTTGATCGTAAGTTAGCAGAACCCGTGGAGTATCGAAGCTCCGTTAGCATTAATATGATGTCCCCAATAGGTTTCAAACAATCTGATTAAAATACAGTTCCTCATTATACTACCGTTCTACTACCGTATGAGGTAGTGTAACGCTAACGATAACTGTAGTATAATGAGGAGCTGTATTTTAATTAGATTGGGTTTCAAACAGAGATGTACGGAGCACCTAACTAGAGAATCATCTGCGACAGCACTGCTTGCTGCCACTCGTAACCTCCTGTCGTCGTTCAAGTAAGGACTAGATCTAGGGGTTCGTGCAATCATATATGTATATTCTAATAGAACTAGAACTTCTGAACAGTTGACCTTGTCAAAATCACTTTTCATCATATATACACACTAAGGATATTTCCGTTGACTATAACGTGCATGTACCAATTATACGCTACAGTACCTAAATGCATAAAGCTTGGAACAAGATGGAGTTTTCACAGTTTCTGTTTTCTTTTCGTTGATCATTTGACAGCTCTAACAGGTTCCTGTCTAACCCAGCCACGATGAGCATCGGGTTACAACTGGATATAATCGGTTGACATTTGGCCATGTAGATTCTCTAGTATCTAATTTCAAATTATCCTTTTCATCTAGTTATATCACCAGCTTTATCTATGTTAAATTCATCGGTTTCTATTTTGGGAAAAAATGTATGTACTGTTGTGTTTGTGCGATTTTGAGAGAGGACAAAATAAACGACAACTTAAAACGGATTCTTCGCCCAACTTTACATTTTATTCCGGAAACCCGAAGTGCACAACCAAAACATAGAAACAACATACAGGGATGGAATCCGAAAATATTGATAGTCAACTGATGGTTATACATATACTGAAACTTTGCATCAAACAATATTGATATATAAATTTTTTATGTTTGCTTTTCGTTTTTTGAACACTGTCGTACAATAAATATTATACGCTAGTATCCTGAGTGACCAACATTCGTCCTTGACCTTGAGTGGATATCCCCAGGCATCAAGGGCAAGTATGATCCAATTTTGTTTAGGACATATAGAGACCGTACATCAGCTTAATTCGGGATCTTACCTGGTCAGTGGATTGAACAAACATGACCGGAGGCTGTAGGGATGGGTGGTCCAATACATTTACAAAAATCAGGTCAACCAGGAAAAGAGTTTGACAGGACCGGCCAAGAGGGACCAAAGAGGGATCTAACAGTCATCGGAGGTGGAAAGGGACACATAGGAGTTTATAGCACTGAGAGATAAAAGGGACAAAAGCACTGTATGGGGGTTGATAGTACTGGGAGATGAAATAGGTTTCTGACAGAGCTAGGAGATGAAATAGACAAAAAGAGGTTTGACAATGCTGGGAGATAAAAAAGGGTAAAAAGAGGTTTGGCAGTGCTGGGAGATGAAATAGACAAACAGAGTTTGGCAGTACTGGGAGATGAAATAGACAAATGGGGGTTTGACAGTACTGGGAGATAAAATGGACAAATAAGGGTTTGACAGTATTGTGAGATGAAATGGACAAACATGGGTTTGACAGTATTGTGAGATGAAATGGACAAACAGAGTTTGACAGTATTGTGAGATGAAATGGACAAACAGGTTTGACAATACTGGGAAATAAAATGGACAAAAAGAGGTTTGACAGTACAGTATTGGGAGATGAAATGGACAAATAGGATTTTGACAGTTCAGGGAGATGAAATAAACAAATAGGATTTTGACAGTTCAGGGAGATGAAATAAACAAATAGGGGTTTGGCAGTACTGGGAGATGAAATGGACAAATAGGGGTGATAGTATATAGAGATGAAATAAATAGGTGTTTGACAGTGTTATTATAAAACATTAACGTTGTGTATAAAAACACGGTGAGGATATATATATACAGTTGTGTTGTTTTTAATTCTGCTCAATAAATTCTAGCTCCAACATAAATATGGAAATGAGGTGTTATCCTTCATTTACAACAGTTACTCTATATACTGGACTTTAACTGTAATAGGACACCTTTATTATCCAATTATGTTACAAAAACTGGTGTCGCTAACCAAATAGTTTCACGCTATCCTGGGCACCAGTGGCTAGGTCGTGTAAACTGTTGTCGTTTATCCCGGGCACCAGGGGCTAGGTCGTGTTAAGTGTTGTCGTCTATCCCGGGACCCAGGGGCTAGGTCGTGTTAACTGTTGGCGGCTATCCTGGGCACCAGGGGCTAGGTCGTGTTAACTGTTGGCGGCTATCCTGGGCACCAGGGGCTAGGTCGTGTTAACTGTTGTCGTCTATCCTGGGCACCAGGGGCTAGGTCGTGTTAACTGTTGTCCGCTATCCCGGGCACCAGGGGCTAGGTCGTGTTAAGTGTTGTCGTCTATCCCGGGACCCAGGGGCTAGGTCGTGTTAACTGTTGGCGGCTATCCTGGGCACCAGGGGCTAGGTCGTGTTAACTGTTGTCGTCTATCCCGGGCACCAGGGGCTAGGGCGTGTTAAACTGTTGTCGTCTATCCCGAGCACCAGGGGCTAGGTCGTGTTAAACTGTTGTCATTTATCCCGGGCACCAGGGGCTAGGTCGTGTAAAACTGTTGTCGTTTATCCCGGGCACCAGGGGCTAGGTCGTGTTAAACTGTTGTCGTTTATCCCGGGCGCCAGGGGCTAGGTCGTGTAAAACTGTTGTCGTTTATCCCGGGCACCAGGGGCTAGATCGTGTTAACTGTTGTCGGCTATCCCGGGCACCAGGGGCGAGGTCATGCTAAACAGTTGTCGTTTATCCCGAGCACCAGGGGCTAGGTCGTGTTAAACTGTTGTCGGCTATCCCGGGCACCAGGGGCTAGGTCGTGTTAAACGGTTGTCGTCTATCCCGGCACCAGGGGCTAGGTCGTGTTAAACTGGTGTCGGCTATCCCGGGCACCAGGGGCTAGGTCGTGTTAAACTGTTGTCGTTTATCCCGGGCACCAGGGGCTAGGTCATGTTAAACTGTTGTCGGCTATCCCGGGCACCAGGGGTTAGGTCGTGTTAACTGTTGTCGGCTATCCCGGGCACCAGGGGCTAGGTCGTGTTAAACTGTTGTCGTCTATCCCGGGCACCAAGGGTTAGGTCGTGTTAGACTGGTGTTGTCTAACTACTGGGTGGGATATATAGACAGTACATTGTAGCTGATCTACTTCTGGAAATGTCACACGTGATGATACTGGTATGGCATGTGGAACAAATGTGTGAGAGTCCGCTTCTGACAGAGTCGGCTACTGACAGAGTCCGCTACTGACAGGCTCTACACGTGTAGACCCCAACAGTTCATAGCTCGTCTCGATCCTTACCTCAATCGCTAGCCAACCTAACATCTAATACCGAAAATGTATCTCTCCATTAATTAATCTCGATTAATTTAAGATACAAACAATAAAGATATAAAATATAATCCTTATTATATGAGATATCTTAATTACACTTATCTCTAATTAAATTAGAGATATCATTAATTCATTATAAGATATCTCATACCTTTAAAACTATATCTCTTTTTCAGTTAAATATATCTGTAATTATTTTCGGACCACTTGTTGGACGTTAAATGTGAATGTTGCTTGTGGTGTATCTCTTGAGTATGAAGCAGACGGAACTTGATCCGGTCATTGTAGTTATAAGCTAAACACTTCATTTGCAAAGTTACCGAGAGTAATTCAAGTATGTCAAAACTCTCAAACAAAAGGTCCACAACTTATACGAACAAAGAGAAAATAGCATATAACGGGAAAATAGCAGACCCATATACGTAGTAAAAGTGTCAAAGTGATGGGACTCTTTAGCTTAAACATCTTTTAATGCATCCACGACAAATAACGCAAGTTCGGCATATTTTTAATTCAGCAACAAATGTAGCCGCGATGATCGTTATCCTGTCAAAAATGAAAACTATTTCAAATGGCATAAGTGTTTTATGATCGTTATTTTCCATGTTCTGGTCCCCGGATGTGTTTGTGGTGACCCAGTACAGTATAAATGCTGTGTTATTTGTGGCCTTATTTACGAGTCTATATTAAGAGAATTTTACCCGCCTCGACAACATACAGCTGGCGGATACCACCATACACATATATCATGTATATGTCAGAATATTTAGTCCAGCACTTTTGCTGTGAAAATTCGGTTAGTTAAATGACATGTGGTTTTACAACATGTCACACGAGCGTCTCACGCGCACTGAAACGCTATACAATTCGACTCCATGTAAAGGTTAAATATACGACAGAATCTCATTTCAAATGTCAACCGTGCTAACTCTATGAGTAAGTCTGACGAACGTTTCAAGTATGTTTGTAGTCATTGGTACGAGACTCTATAAATCTGACGAACGTTTCATTAGTGTGTTTGTAGTCAATGATACGAAACTATAAATCGGACGAACGTTTCATTAGTGTGTTTGTAGTCAATGGTACGAAACTATAAATCGGACGAACGTTTCATTAGAGTGTTTGTAGTCAATGGTACGAAACTATAAATCGGACGAACGTTTCATTAGAGTGTTTGTAGTCAATGGTACGAAACTATAAATCGGACGAACGTTTCATTAGAGTGTTTG
Source organism: Mizuhopecten yessoensis (assembly GCF_002113885.1). Classification (NCBI taxonomy): domain Eukaryota; kingdom Metazoa; phylum Mollusca; class Bivalvia; order Pectinida; family Pectinidae; genus Mizuhopecten; species Mizuhopecten yessoensis. The sequence continues at coordinate 216,107 of NW_018403589.1, read as the reverse complement.
TAGTCAATGGTACGAAACTATAAATCGGACGAACGTTTCATTAGAGTGTTTGTAGTCAATGGTACGAAACTATAAATCGGACGAACGTTTCATTAGAGTGTTTGTAGTCAATGGTACGAAACTATAAATCGGACGAACGTTTCATTAGAGTGTTTGTAGTCAATGGTACGAAACTATAAATCGGACGAACGTTTCATTAGAGTGTTTGTAGTCAATGGTACGAAACTATAAATCGGACGAACGTTTCATTAGAGTGTTTGTAGTCAATGGTACGAAACTATAAATTTGACGAACGTTACATAAGTGTGTTTGTAGTCAATGGTACGAAACTATAAATCGGACGAACGTTTCATTAGTGTGTTTGTAGTCAATGGTACGAAACTATAAATTTGACGAACGTTACATAAGTGTGTTTGTAGTCAATGGTACGAAACTATAAATCTGTCGAACGTTTCATTAATGTGTTTGTCGCCAATGGTACGAAACTATAAATTTGACGAACGTTTCATTAGTGTGTTTGTAGTCAATGGTACGTAATTCTATAAATCTGTCGAACGTTTCATTAGTGTGTTTGTAGTCAATGGTACGAAATTCTATCAATCTTTTCAATGGTACGAAATTCTATAAATCTGACGAACGATTCATTATGTGTTTATTTTCAATGGTGTGAAATTTTATAAATCTGACGACCGATTCATAAGTGTGCTTGTAGTTGGTTTTACGAAACTCTGAGTCTCTTTAGGACGTTAGAAAGTTTTATATGAATGCAATCAATGGTAAGAAACTTTATATATCTGAAAAACGTTCCGAGTGTGTTTGTAGTCACTGGTACGTAACTTTATAAATCTGACGAACATTACACGTGTGTTTGTAGTTAATGGTACGTAACTTTATAAATCTGACAAACATTGCACGTGTGTTTGTAGTCACTGGTACGTAACTTTATAAATCTGACGAACATTACACGTGTGTTTGTAGTCAATGGTACGTAACTTTATAAATCTGACACACATTGCACGTGTGTTTGTAGTCAATGGTACGAGGCTCTATACATCTGAGGAACGTTTCATAAGTATGTTCGCATTCAATAGTTCGAATCTCTATCAAATCTGAGGAACGTTTCATAAGTATGTTCGCATTCAGTGGTTCGAATCTCTATCAAATCTGAGGAACGTTTCATAAGTATGTTCGCATTCAAAGGTACGAAATTCTATACGTAATGTTTCTAGTGTGTTCGCGTTACATTGTATAAAACTCTTTCAACCTTACGAACGTTTCAAAGTATGTTTGCTGTATCAATGATGCAATTGAGGTCTGCCTAACGTTTAATTAACCTACTGTTATCTTTAATACGACACTACAAACCTGATAACCGGTGAATAGTGCTAAGATAACCCTCATTAATCTCTATAATCATATTTTTGGTATCATAAGCAATAAAATGTTTCAAAACATTTATATTTTAACGTGGCGCAGCAATATTAAAAATGATAACCCTTGAGCTCGTCGCTATTATACAGAAAATCATACTCACACGTTTTCATCCAATCGTTTTGAAAATATTCCGCTAAACTGGTAAGTTCCGATAGCATTAACATAATTGACATTTATAATACATAGCGTGAGAAAAGACGTACATGCATTATCTATGACTGTCTGTATCAATACTCCACAAATGACACACATCTATTATCTATCACCTGTATCACCACTCAACATCTTACACAACATCTCCATAAACAACCTGTACTATTGTGTAACTTACTTTGACATAGCCAATCACTTGACCTCTTGCCTTGGTGATCACAGGGACCTGGGAGTCAGGACGTGTTAAGGAGTTTTAAACATTTATTTTAGTAATATTGGACAATATTAGACAATGTATGGGTTTAAATGAACCCACGACAGTATCACCCTCACGGATTGTATGTATATATACTTGCAGAAACGTTTTTAAGGACATTGATGAAAAAAATAACAATCTGTCTGGGATGAGTAGCCATCTTAACTTATCTGATAAATAATTGTTTATGTTTCAAACCTGAATCTGGTCTGCAGAGGTAGATACGATTAAAATGTTCTCAATTCGAACCCAGGACCCCAGAATTCTAGACGGACGCTCTGTCCGATTGAGCTATATATACTGGTCGCCGGCGAACGACCCAGTCCAGCTCCGTTACATTACTCCCTCCTTTTTCTAAGTCTTCGCCCCAGAAGATAGCACTATTTTAATCTAGTTCGGTTATCCCTTGCCATGTATTCTCCCAGTACTTAGAAGATAGACATGCATTGCCAGATCGGGACTCGAACCCGAGACCCTCCAAACTCTATGCAACGCTCTACCAATGGACCTACCTTGCCGCCGACGATCGACCCATCCGCTACATACAATGATGTTTATATATAATGTGACCGACTTTCGCATACTTTATTAACAGGATATGATTTAAAAGGCACTTTACAAAAAATTACCAATTTTTAAATGATTTCGTGATAATAATAACGCAAAACGACTGTGACTTCCGTGTTGATTCGCTTATTTGCTAATAATTACTGTTTAATGACGTCATGCATAAGTGTGGTTGCTATTTTTAATTTTAGCATATTTGATACCGGCTTACAGTAGCAAATGTAACTTAAATAATAGAGGCCACATGCAGCCTACGGAGGCGTCATTTCCTGAACGTCCATGTTACAGACTCGGGGGCAGGGTTATGGACTCGCTGCGGTTACGCCGCAGTATTCCTACAGTTCATCCGTTTCCATGTTTTCCCACGGAAGTATATGATTTGGGATTGAACACAATAATACGGGATAGGTCTTGTTATCATCATTAAATGACACGTGCCATACACGTTTCAATGAGTTTGTTACGAACGTATACAATTTTCAGTACATAAATACCTAATTAAATAAATCAAGAAAATTGTGCCTTTGGAAACCCTCTGTTGTAAGTTTGTCCGTCAGCAGTCGAGAATGCAAACTCTTGAATATCGAATCAACTGTGACAACCGTAAAAAAAGGGGAAACAGTGACGTTACTATCAAGAAAACGGAAGTTCACCATCGGTATGTCGAAATCTTCCTTTCGTAATAAGCCGTCTCTGTTGGTTATAAGAAAGTAAAGACCGCGGAAAGCAACTGATGTAGAAGTGCATGTAGTATCTTTAAAGCTCAGGAGAGTATATACAATTGATGTGGTCAATAAATGCTTTCTTATTTAGAGGTAGAATATCATCGGTACATAGGAAAATAAAATTGAAGCACTTGGCAAGGCTAGTGTTCTCATCTGATATTAGTAAGCATGTGATACTCTTAGATTTCAATGATGTGTCAAATCTCGTGAATAAAACCTTCTAAATCACTTTCATACATGTATATGTTCCATAAAAGACGCTAGATTGTGTGTGACAAATATATGCTGTAGCAACTTTTTTCGATTAATTTCTCAAAGGGTTTCAAAAAATGCCATCTGATTATAATCATTTCCTGTTGAGCACTACGGCATCTTATGGTCGTAAAGTGTTGTAATCTGGAGTGAGCATCCTGTCGTACATGTTAATTTGAAACATCCTGATATTATTTTTTTACGTTCAGACATCCGTTCTTGTGTTAGACATTTGGACTTTTTAAATGTATTATTGGGGCAAAACGTGTTTAAAACAAGAAAGTCTAAAGTACTAAAGAGGGTTTGTTGGAGGGTGGTGGTTTGGGGAGGGATTTGGTGGAGGGTTGTAATAGTGGAGAGGGGTTGGGTGGAGGGTGGTGATAGTGAGAAGGGTTTGGTGGAGGGTGTGGGTTTGGGGAGGGTATGGTGGAGGTTGTGATAGTGGGGAGGGTTTGAGTCGAGGGAGGTGATAGTGGGGAGGGGTAAGGTGGTGGGTGGTGCCAGTGGGGAGGGGTTCGGAGAGGATGGCGACAGTGGAGAGGGTTGGGTGAAGGGCGGTTGTTTGAGTAGGGGTGGTGGTGATAGTGGGAAAGGTTTGGTGGAGAATGGTGACAGTGGGGAGGGTTTGATTGAGGGTGGTGGTTTGGGGAGGGGTTGGGTGGTAGTTTCGGGAGGGGTTGGGTGGAGGGTAATGATAGTGGGGAGGGGTTGGGTGGAGGACGGTGGTAGTGGGAAGGGGTTGGATGGGGGGTGAAAGTGGGGAGGGTTTGGGTCGAGGGAGGTGATAGTGGAGAGGGGTTTGATGGTGGGTTGTGACAGTGGGGAGGGGTTTAGAGAGGGTGGCGACAGTGGGGAGGGTTTGGTGGAGCAGGGTGTTGGGGTTGGGGAGGGGTTGTGGTGATGATGGTTGGAGAGGGGTTGGGTGGTGGTAATGGTGACAGTGGCAGAAGTTGGGTGGTTGGAAATGACAGTGGTGGTGGTTGGGAGGGGTTGGCTGGAGAGTGGCGATGCTGGGGTTGGGGAGGGTGTTGGTTGGGGGAGGGGTATGTTGTTGGCAGTGATAGGGGGGAGGGGTATGATGGTGGTGGTGTTGTGTTTTGACGTGTGATTGTGAACGATTTCCAAAGAGGTTCAAAACTGGCTAAATAATATTGACAACCCCAGTCTCTCTGCTGCTCCGATCCCTACAAACTACTCGCTTAGCCATTCACTACTCCATCTATGTAAATTATACCGACGTACAATACATTATCAAAGCAGGCATACTATACCAATGTAGTAGTCCAACCTAACACTTATATACTTACATCGGTATGTACACGTCATACAATAGATTATCACTAATTACAGCCATACTGATACACATAGTTATATCAACATTCTAAATTATAAAGTAAACATCAGAAAAATGTAAATACACTTACCCCAAGCTGTACTCCACAGACAATTAAATCCGCAAAACAGTTCACACAGACTTGTATCGTACCAATAACAGGCATGTGGGTGCTTTTTTACGCTGTGGATATTATACTGAGTGTATAGCCCTTTAAAACATTAAACAATGTAGATAATTTCATTTTAAGCGCTCCTTGTGGCACAGTGATGTCCCAACACATTGCGTCCACAGACTATCAGCTAGATCAAGTTCTCCCGTATTTCCGTTTTAATGAGGCAGAAGACAGGGTTTCCTGTTCTTGCCTTAATTATCATATACAGACACTAATCCGTACTAACTTCAACCACATTGGAGCCTTTTTCATATACAATAAAAAAAGAATAACACACAATATTTTCATTGATGTTGACGGTAAATATTAGCAGTAAGGTGTATAAGAGTAACTGTCACGGTTGAGAGATCATTCATGTATGTGTATCGTATGTCATGTGTATTGAACGGGTGCATCTACCCGTGGTGAGGAATTTTCACCTGCGAGCAGTCTACGATCGACGTATGACCTGGCTTATGGATAGCTGAGGATAAGTATATACATACAACGGTAGCCCGAGGGCATGGGGGTGGGGGGTAGGGGGTAATATGGTCGGGCCTGTGTCATATCTGGGGAAGGGGGTTAGGGGGTAATAGGGTCGGGCCTGTGTCATATCTGGGGAGGGGGTAATAGAGTCGGGCCTGTGTCATATCTGGGGAGGGGGAGGGAGTTGGAGGAGATGGATGTACATTCAGACGAAAAAGACATGTACCAAGGGAAATGATGTTAAGAGGGACGGGGGTAAGGGACAGGGACAGGGGGCAGTCCCACCATCAGCATCGTCATTGGATGTGATGTACAGCTTTCAACCCTATCCAAAACTAATATCTCACCAGGCATTTCGTTCGAGATCAAGCGTAATTTTCGTTTTGAAGCAAAAAAACACCGCTGATATTTGAAAGGTAAGCAGTTTTTGTGGTAGGTGTATGTAGAGTAAGGTCATCTGTTCGTAGTTTCCTATCAGTAGTATAGGGTTATCAGGTAATGCATGTACAACTCTGACCTGTCCTGGAGAAGTAAGTACATTCAGCATCGGTCCTTCTAGCTTACTGTAATTCAAGGCTCGCTAGATTAGCAGGTGGACAACCGGGGTGTCGAGTCGTACATGTAGATATTGGCCTCTCTGATCTCAGGTCACCTGAGATAATCACAGGTGTAAAACAAACATTGAGCCCGAATGCAAATTTAAAAGTGGGTTTTACGATTTCCGAATTTCCTATCGTACATAATACCATTACCAAAATAGACATCATCCAAGAGGCCAACGGCTATCTAGAGTAGACCCTGGTCCGAGAAACACATTCATAAGGCGGTCACCGGAAAGGTGGGGTAGGGTTCAGGGGTGGTGTACTGCAAAGGGGTTGTTCACTGGAGAAGCACGGAGAATCTCTACCTGAAGGGCAATTCGCTTTACATATCTAAAAACTCAAAATACGGGATACATCGTGTTGACTACAAATTGTCTGATGATACTGACCGACAGTATAAAAAGCTCTTAGCAAATCCATGTGATATATACAAAACAATACAATACATACATCCGTATCCTTTAGTAATGTATAATGTCAGAAGGTGTGTTCAAGCGACGTTGTCACACTAATGTATCATATAAGACATTTGGGGTTTAAATCAAGTCTCGGTAAAACGACTGTCTATTTTGTCTATACATCAGGTATCGACTGTACCGAATTATCCGGCCCCTGTGTTACGTAACACTATAGTTATTGCGTGGTTATCTTGATATTCTCGCGGTTGCAGCAGATCAGGAGTCTGGTTGAAGGTTAGAAAGGGAGCTGATGTTTTATAAATAGGGGAATACGTGATTAACGATTCCCATACCAATTACCCAAAACTGTTACTAAGTTTTGGAAATGTTTTTTTCCGCATGACTATATCTTTGATGAAACATTTCTGACAAGAAACCCATACCTTGCGGGACTTCTGTGGGAAAACAATGATAAAGATGAAATAAGCTAAATAAAATCAACAGTGTTCTAAGTGTTAAAATAAAGCAGAGATAGACAACGATTTGAACCCCGGACTTCAGATTGTTACACTATCATTCTAACCGACTGAGCTGTTACCTTGTTAACAGAGGCGACCAGGTCCTTTTGTTTGTGTTTTTAAGGATCTATCGGGTTTTGGTGGTAGAGGAAAGCCGGAGTTCCCGGACAAAAAAAACACCGACCGACGGCCAGTACCTGGCGTCTGTCCCACGTAGGTCTCGAACCTATGACCCAGTGGTGTAGGGCTAGTGGTAGCAAAATGTCAGACGCCTTAACCACTTGGCCACTTCGGCCCCTGATCAGGCGCAGTTGTGCTTTACATTTATATACGGAAATTAAGGGGAGGCTACTGTTTATACGGAAGTTAAGGGGAGGCTACTGTATATACGAAAAAAAAACAATGCAGTGGTACATCCTCAAAAACCCTTCGGTAAGAGTTTATATTTGTATATTTGAAACTTACCGTAAGACGACGTTCTCGAGTAATCAACGCGCTACAGTGATCCGTAGATGGTGAAACGTCTATTGTAAAATGGTGTATATTCCGTAGGAGAATCGCCAGCAGCTGTACACTGCCCATTAACTTCCACACATTAGATCCAACACATAGAAACAAACGTGTAATTAAAAACAGCTCCAAGATAATTCCCTTCCATCTTCAAATCTGTCCAGGACAAGTACGTACGGATCAGGTGGTCATTTATCCCACACAGCCCAATAAATCAGATACACACGTATCTTTCAGGTATATTAAGATCTTACAGATAGTCCAGGTGTTTAAATCCGTATTGGTGCACCAGTATAACACTGTAAGACCCTTCCACCCGACCACGGGGCTAATTATACCGCGACAAGCCGGCATATAGCGACACATTCGGACATGCACTAGTCACCAAACATCTACCATTTCGTTTCTTTATTTTGTTACAAACGGTGAACATTACTCAGATAATTAAAGGGCTATGACCTTCTTAGGTAAGTATTGTCATCTTAACAAGAGCTGGACTTCCCCGGCACAAGTATTGTCATCTTAACAAGAGCTGGACCTCCCCAGGGTAAGTATTGTCATCTTAACAAGAGCTGGACATACCCCTGGTAAGTATTGTCATCTTAACAAGAGCTGGACCTCCCCGGGACAAGTATTGTCATCTTAACAAGAGCTGGACCTCACCGGGACAAGTATTGTCATCTTAACAAGAGCTGGACCATACCGGGACAAGTATTGTCATCTAAACAAGAGCTGGACCTCACCGGGACAAGTATTGTCATCTTAACAAGAGGTGGACCTCACCGGGACAAGTTTTGTCATCTTAACAAGAGCTGGACCACACCGGGACAAGTATTGTCATCTAAACAAGAGCTGGACCTCACCGGGACAAGAATTGTCATCTTAACAAGAGCTGGACCTCACCGGGACAAGTATTGTCATCTTAACAAGAGCTGGACCTCCCCAGGGTAAGTATTGTCATCTTACCAAGAGCTGGACCTACCCAGGGTAAGTATTGTCTATGGCCATCTTACAAGAAATGGAAATATCCGAGGTAAGTGTTGTCATTTTACAAGAGCTGGACCTCCCCGGGACAAATATTGCCATGTTACACAGAGCGGACCTATCGCGTATCGAGACAAATACATGTATTGCCATGGATGCTACACAGAACGAACCTATCTCTGTAAGTATTTGTCATCTTTACATCAGCTTGACCCATCGGGGACAAGTATTGTCATCTTTACGAGGGCTGGACATTTTGTTACTAATATACGACAAATAATAGCATCTTCATTACTCCTAGACGGAGATATACAGAATGGTTTTATCATCTCATTCGATTACATCTCGAAGTTGCCGGGGTTGTAATGACCATAGAAGTAAATGACGAGTTTCCATCTCAAAATGAATACATTCTGTCGAATTGCCCGATATACGTCTCTAATACACAATAGAGCAATAGTTGAGTAAAACCGAATAGTCAGTCTCTAAAAAGGATCACTTTATATAGAAGCAGGAGGCACGTCCGGTAGTCTAGTGGTAGGACGCCGGGCTACAGGAAGCACGATAGTCTAGTAGTAGGACACCGGGCTACAGGAGGCACGGTAGTCTAGTGGTAGGACGCCGGGCTACAGGAGGCACGGTAGTCTAGTGGTAGAACGCCGGGCTACAGGAGGCACGGTAGTCTAGTGGTAGGACACCGGGCTACAGGAGGCACGGTAGTCTAGTGGTAGGACGCCGGGCTACAGGAGGCACGGTAGTCTAGTGGTAGGACGCCGGGCTACAGGAGGCACGGTAGTCTAGTGGTAGGACGCCGGGCTACAGGAGGCACGGTAGTCTAGTGGTAGGACGCCGGGCTACAGGAGGCACGGTAGTCTAGTGGTAGGACGCCGGGCTACAGGAGGCACGGTAGTCTAGTGGTAGGACGCCGGGCTACAGGAGGCACGGTAGTCTAGTGGTAGGACGCCGGGCTACAGGAGGCACGGTAGTCTAGTGGTAGGACGCCGGGCTACAGGAGGCACGGTAGTCTAGTGGTAGGACGCCGGGCTACAGGAGGCACGGTAGTCTAGTGGTAGGACGCCGGGCTACAGGAGGCACGGTAGTCTAGTGGTAGGACGCCGGGCTACAGGAGGCACGGTAGTCAAGTGGTTGGACGCCGGGCTACAGGAGGCACGGTAGTCTAGTGGTAGGACGCCGGGCTCATGACCGAAGGGTTGCGGGTTCGAGTCACGGCACTGTGTTGTATCTTTGAGCAAGATACTTTACTCCGCTAGTTCCAGTCTACTCAGCTGTAAATGAGTACGTGGTTGAGTAGTGCTAGAATTGTAGAATGCTAGCTGTTAGCGCCGAAATGGCAGCTCCGTCTGTATGCTCCCCAGGGAGTTGAGAAAGATGTTGGCTGGTTACAAAGGCCCTATAACCACGGATAATAATTTGTGAATCGCTTTGAGACGACCTGCGAACTAGGTTGTGATAAAGCGGTATATAAGAACCTCGAATTATTAATTATCGAATTAATATCAGGGTTTCCTAAGCTTGTAATTTGGGTTTGTTTAAAACATTTTGAAGTTAACATATCAGCATATTAAGCATGAACAAAAGGAACCAAATGATGAATTTTAGAGACGAGAATCTCTGTTACAATTTGATAAAGTTAGCCAACAGAAGTATTTACAGAGGGGACCTGAGGACTGACCGGTATGATCTTGTATTTGTACTGTGTTACAAATTAAACCAGTCAATATTTGTTCCATTTTAGCTGGAGGGTTTGTGTCGTGTCTATCTTATATATCACAATAGAAACGGATTAACCATATTTAAATAATTCCTGATTTGGAAACAGTAGCTAAATTTAAAGGGATACTTTATTTATTCAAACGCATAAAGACAACGCGTATTATTAAAGTTCTATCGTTAGTGACTGAACACAACGCATTGTGTCCGCTATATAATAAACACTCGTGGGGGTTCCAGTCGGGCATAGAGCTTAGTCAGAAATTGAAAAAAAAATGAAACGGAGATATCTTCGTTCTATAAAAAGGAGATACATGTAGTTTGAGGGGCTTTGCTAGGATAGACAGATAGTCACAGGTGTTTGTATTTGGGGTGGCATTTTTACCGATAAAGTCGATCTAAACCCCTAAAACATGTAAATTACTCTGAACACATTAGTTTAGGTCCAAATATAGCTGTGACAAATTTGCACCTTTCGTAGTCAATTCGTTACAAATGTCGTGGTCGACTTTCCATACATTTTGTGGTCGTAAAGTACATGTACGTGGTATTGTATTGTTTATTCAACTTGAAGCCTTACGGCTCATAAGCATATATAGCAACGTATAATTGATACATCAGTGATATGAAATACCAAATAATTATAACATCATGAATGAAGCATAATCTTGTACTTCGCATGTATAAATGGACAGTATAATTCTTTAAATTATTATAAAGTACAAGTAAATAAATTATCGGAAGATGGACAGCTCTTATAAAATTACCTCACCTAAGTGAACTGTGGCTATCGGAAAACAGATGAGATGACAACATTTTCTTAATAACCGGGGCTCAACAAAGAGTATGTTAATTATAACAAACAACAAGAGGCCCAGAGGGCCTGTATCGCTCACCTGAATATATGTTTAAAATAATTGGTATGAAGTAAAGATATAGCACTCCATGGTAGGTGCTGTAAGTACATATGAAATTTCAGAAAGATCCATCAAGTACTTGAGATATAGCAAGAACAAACTTCAAACAGAGCCCCACCCCTATGCCCTAAGGGGGTCATACCCACCATTTATACAAAATTGAGTCCCCTTGACCCAAGGATGCTCCAGACTAAATTAGGATACAATCCCTTAATCCCTATGGTAGAAGAAAGATTTTAAAAGTCTTACCTCTATTTCCCCTATTGGGCCCTGCCTCTCTGCCTCTAGGGGGGG